>NC_056738.1:411309963-411469963 GCF_019279795.1 Protopterus annectens | reverse complement strand
TACTTTACATGGTCGACTTTTCACAAACTCAACTGTCATATGGCCGAGACCATATGATCGACTTTTGCAAGCTGACCATGTAAAATAAACACAAAAAAAACAACGGACACTTACCTTAAAACTGTTATCAGGAGGGCAAGCCACTGCACCCCCCCCCAGAGTCCCCCATAACTTAAATATACCAACACCGAGATCGCACTACAGTGCAGAAGAGGGAATTTTCCCATTCTGCACTGTGCAGAGATAGCGGTTCCCCATGGTCGGCTTTTCAAAAGTCAATCATATGGTCTCGGCCATATGAAAGTCAACTTTGTGAAAAATCGATCATGTGAAGGAGACCCATATATATATATATACCTGCACACTCTCAGACACTGGCACGCAGGAGGTATTTTGACTAAGGTGACAGTATAGCTGCTCCTAACAGCATTCATGTCACTGACCCTTTATTGGTAGTTTTACAAGTAACATTTTTTTTTCCATTTGTCATTTGCCACTTGACAAGAGTATTAAAAGTGTGACTCACACTACAGAAACTACAGACCCATAAGCTTAATCAGCCTTATCTGTAAGGCCATGGAACAAATCATCATGGACCCTATAAATAAGGAAATAGGTGATCTGCCACATAACCCACACACTCAGGTCACTCCACAACAAGTAGAAATATGACTCTGTCATTGTCCATGTTGGTGTGAATGACCTGAGATGTACACCCCTGGACTACATGAAAAGAGACATGGAAGAGCTCTCCAATCTTGTAGCCCAGGCAGATATGACCCTAGCCCTGAGCAGCATCCTGCCATCGCCAAGAATTATACCACAGTACAAGGATAAAATGATTGACTTCAACAATTGGCTAAGCTTCTGGCATCTTTCTAAGGGGATCCAGTATCTGTCTGCCTGAGACAACATGGTTGACAGACCATGATGCTTTTGCAAGAGATGGCCTGCACCTGTCACCCCTGGGATTCTGGATACTGGCGAAGGCTCTTGCTGCCCCTATAGTGCCTTTTCTATGCAAAGTTCAAATGACAAATTCATCACCATAACAGGAACAGGCAAGCAAAAACTGAGGGTAATACTACTCATTGCTAGAAGTCTAAACCTCAAAATGCACTGCCTTGAGGCACTCCTTAAATGGAGAACATCGATATCTATGCAGTGACTGAGACCTGGTTCAAGGCCCCAGAGAGCACCCCTGCATTACCAGGCTATAACTCATATCACACTTTTCGGCCACCTAACCTGGACCGGAACACCAAAGGCAGAGGTGTGTCCATATTCATTAAGGATATCCACACCTCCAGGCTAGTTGCTCAGCATAATGCATCCAAGGTTATCCCAGTGCAACTAACTCTGGGCAAAACTGCAATCCAAAATGTATCTTGCTACAGATCCCCCACCATGCTCCAGGATTCCCACTCCTCATTTCTTGATATACTGGAAAATATTAGGGTTCAACCAAACACCCTAATAATGGGTGATTTCAACTACCCCACCATTAACTGGGAAAACTACCCATCTACCAACTCCTTCACTCAACGCTTTCTGGAATTCATAAATTCCAGTGCCCTGGATCAACTTATCCACACCCCCACCAGGGGCAACAATATCCTAGACCTAGTCATTACCAACATGAGTGACCGGTGTTCCACACCGGAAGTCAACTTCTCGTTCGTCAGATCCGACCATAAGCTAATCACCATAGATATCCACATCCTGCCCCAACCCCCCATTAAGAAAATCATGGTAAAAAATTTCTCCAAAGCCAACTTCATGCTTCTTAAGACAGACGTGGAAAACTTCATGACACCCATGCAAATGGACAATACAGTTATGACTGCTGAGTCCTACACAGATGCACTCTATAAGCAGTTAAACGAGTCCATGGATCATGCTATCCCAAACAGAACCAAGACGCTATCCTCCAAAAAAAGGAAGCCAATCTTGTGATCCCCTGCCATAAACAAACTCTACAACAGATGGAAGAAACTGTTGCAAAAGAGAGTAAAATCCCATGAGTGCAGGAGCTCCCTGGTCAGCCTCAGTAAGAAGATGAGATCCCTTATAAGATCCTCCAAAGCTAGCTATGAAGACAAAATCGTCACTGATTCTAAGGACAACCACAAAGCATTCTATAGCTTTGTCAAGAATCTCAATGGCAACACCCAGATCTGCTCTGAGTTACAGCACAACAGCATGAAAATTACAGAACCAACTGATATTGCCAACATCCTGGCAGATAGATTCAGTGCTAACTTTACCCACCTCTCACCACTTAAAGGGCCCATATCTATACAGGATGAATACAGAGTCCCTGTAATCACAACTACACATGTAAAAGCTGCACTCTCTAAAGCCAAAAACACAGCATCCATGGGAATGGACAACATCCCAGGCTGCGTTTTATATGAACTTCAGAACGAACTGGCTCCCCACCCAAGCACCATGCTCATAGTCTCACATCAGGTTTTGTGCCCACTGAATGGTGCACAGCAACAGTTATCCCACTCCACAAAGGGGGAGCCACCACTGATCCCAGGAACTATCGCCCTTTAAGCCTGACGAGCCTGGTCTGTAAGGACATGGAACGTATCATCATGGAACTCAAAGACATTGGTAACCTCCAAACTCTGGACCCCACCCAGTTCGAGTTTGTGAAAGGCAAATCATGACTCCTGAACCTGATTGACTTCTTTGTGGCAGGCACCAAAGCTGTAGATGAGGGTAAGGTGGTTCACACATCCTATCTTGACCTCGCCAAGGCTTTTGGCACTATCCCCCATTCTAGAATTATAGCTAAACTCACTAAACTAGGTATAAATCCCTACATCACAAGATGGGTTGCCAATTGACTCACTGACAGAATCCACACTGTAAAAGTTGCAGACTCGAAATCTGACTTCAAACCGGTGACAAGTGAAGTACCACAGGGTTCAGTCTTGGGGCCTCTCCTGTTTGGTATCTACTTCCCTGAAGTGCAGGCTAACACAGAAGGCCTTTGGTTAATGAAGTTTGCAGATGACTGCAAACTAGGAGCCATAGTTGCGTCCCCAATTATGTGGACATCCTACAGAAGGGCCTCACTGAGATAGATGCCTAGTGTCAGAGCCATGGCCTCAAGCTCAAGGCCAAAAAGTGCATTGTCATTTCCTTTGGTAAAAACTCTGTACCCATGAACTACCATATAGGTGGCAGTGTACTTAATGCTGAATGTGTGATACGAGAACTGGGGACCCAGGTGGACAGTAGTCTCTCCTTTGATAATCACATTACCACAGTAATCAGAAAATCCTTCTACGTGTTACACCTTATCACAAAAGGATTCCCATCTAGGAAAAAAGAGGTCATTGTTCCCCTCTACTCGACACTCATTAGACCCATTATAGAGTACAATGCCCCTTTTGGAATGTACCTCACAAGACATCTGCAGCAGCTGGAAAGGCCACAGAAGTACCTCACAAAGAGGATTACTGGCCTCAAACAGATGCCCTACACTGACCGTCTTAAAAAACTCCAGTGTTACTCCATAGCATATCGCCTACTCCAAGGTGATCTCTGCCTAGCATATAAAGCTATGTCAAACCTAGAGCTGTTGGACATGCTACACCTAAAGAAATCCCAGTCCCTCTGAGCTACACGCTCTAGGGACCTAAACCTTGTCACCACAATAAACAGGACATGCTGGAGGGATATATTCCTGTCCCAGAGATTTCCCATACTCTGGAACAAGCTACCAATCTATGTCAAGCAAAGTTCCTCATTAGCATTCTTCAAGAAAAAATTTGATAAGTGGATAGGAAATAGGAAATACACCCCGGGGATCACTTTGGTGGCTCTGCTCTACAGGGGCACAGGAAAATAACTTTCTTGGGTGGCGTAAGCCAGGGAACCTTGTTGGCTAGGCTTACTTAGGCCCTTGGGCCGATAGCCTAGTACCTACCTATGAACCTATGAACTATTAAACATTTTCCTCTGATAACTGTAAAGTATATGATTGAGCTTTTAAAGGAAATTATCAATTTTATACTTTTGAGTCTTTACCAATAAAGTAATGCTTTTGTCAGGCATACTTAAAAATGTTTTTGTGAAATAAATTTAAATTAATAAATGTTAACAAAACTAAGATCCGCACTAGCCATGGAATGAAAATCATTCCTAATCTGATGGATAAACCTAAATCCATCAGATTATCACTCTCAATTTGACAATCCAGAACATCTGAGCTCCATAAACTGAATTATCATATGGAGAATATTTGTAATAGGAATGAGCAATATTTATATTATTTTGAACAGATATAGTACTATTGTAGATTTAGACAGAATTCTAATACAATATATCTACTTATTGTATAAGCAATTAATATTTACATGAAAGATATCTATCTGACAAGCAACTCAATCATAATAAAGTAGGATGTATCAAATATAAAACCTCAGTAAAAGATTATAGCACACAGTTATTTAACATATTCACCCTTATCGATGAAGTCTTTCAAAACGTATTACTTAATATAAACAGATGGTAATAATATTTATACCTGTTTATAATACAATGTATTTTACTGGATATATCAGAAGTTATATTTCATTGTTTGCCAGCATTTAAGTAACCACTTTGTGTGTTGCTAACTTAGTTAAAGAATCAAGTTTGTTTTATGTGAACATTGATGAAAGTTAGTGCATTTTAATTATCAGTGCATCCCTCTCCCCCCCCCCATTTCCTACACGTAAGGATTTTCATATCTGTCATTTCTTATTATAAAATCAGTGAAATTATAGATTAAAAACAACAAATTCACTTATTGTGATTAATGATTACAAGTTCCCTTTCCATATTCATAAATTGCCATTGTATGGCATATACTGAAAGTTTTTAGATTTAAATGGCAAAATTTTATTTTGTATAATCAGCAAAGGTTAAACTGAGTGATTATTGTCAATTTAATACTATTTGTTCAGAATGTGAATGTTACATTCTGTGACATTCCTAGTTCAGGCTTCTATTGTTTCCCTTAAACAACTTTGTCAGTTTGATGTCATGTATAAAACATCAGTAACCTTGGTAACAGCTTAAGTATTATGTATGGTCAAGATGGGTTACAAAACCACAATTCAAGTTAAAGCAATTAGATACTTAAATATTATCTCAACCAGATTTTTGTGGTTGCAAAATTTGCATAGTACAAGCACTTATAACACTTTTGACACTTTCTGCCTGTTATTTCACATCCTTACTAAGGAAGATAAACTTGGGCTTACATTCAGGAAGAAAAATGATTGCACAATTCTTCTTCCTGTTTAGCGTACATTACACATGCTACGCTTCAATTCTCAGGGCTGCTCTTTCACTGATGAAAGGAGCAGCTAAAACACTGAATGCATTAACATCTGAAGTCATAACAGAAACTGGGAAAAGGGTAAAGCTGACTTTTCATAGTAACTGCCCAGTCGACAAATGTTTTAATTCTGTCATAACGTTATTATATTTAGTAAGGTTCACATATATTTCTACATTTACAGCTCATGCAGAAATTAGATAGCCGCACACATGCTGGCAGTAAAGTACATGTCATGCTGATAAAACCCTGTCAATAACAGATAATGCATTAACATCTGAACTCACGGATCACACTTCAAGGGGAATTGGAAGGGAGAAGCTTACTTTGGGTAGTAAGTTTGTGTTGTAAAAGTGGTGTAATTCCCTGAAAATGTTTTCATTTTTACTGAAGTTCACATTTATGTTAATGCACAAATGACACAGTTCCACAAATGCTGGCAGTAAAGTGCAGGCAGACACAGTGACACTAACTTTTTCTGTTGTATTGATAACCCTTAATGCGGTCGAAATTACACAAACATTTTTTCAAGTTATAATCCTGCCTAAACAAACTTCACTGTTTGAAAGAAAAGGCAATTCCTGACATTTCTACAACACTAATGGTCGAATTTCAACATTGGCAAGCAAGTAGTATTATTGCGAAAATCTGGTTGCAATAATACGCAAGTACCAGCAATTATATAACTTGTTATGCACATTTACTTATATTAGAAAATCATCATGCTTCCCCTTGATATTCAATATAGTGTATGTCATTTATGACATGTTAAAACAGTAGTGTTATTATAAACAAGCTTATGTTATTAAACTCTCTATTGTCAATTTAATACTATTTGTTCAGAATATGATTGTTGCATTCTGTGACATTTCAAGCTCAGGCTTCTATTGTTTCTCTTGAACAACTTTTGTCAGTTTCATGTCATGTATAAACATTAGTTACCTTGGTAACTGCTTAAGTATTATATATGATCAAGATGGGTTACAAAAAACTACAATTCAAGTTAAAGGAATTACATTACTTGTTATGCATATTTACTTATAGAAGAAAATCATCATGCTTCCCCTTGATCTTCAATGTAGTGTATGTCATTTATAACAAGTTAAGACAGTAGTGTTATTCTAGCTTCTTATTTGTTATATTTCCATCCTTACATACACACATATCAGTACTTCAAGCACGGGCAGCAATAGCCATCCAGTTTTGCCAGAATACCATTCACTAGTTCATGTTGTGCGTTTCCAGGCTATTCTTAAAATATCCAAACCAATATTTGTCCTGTTCCATTTTACCAGCCTGTTCTATGCAGTGGCCACTCTGCCAGTGAACCACTCAGCACACCTTCCATTCCCACAAATATTTCCAAGAAGTAAATCTGATGACTCTCTAGCACTTCCTGGCAATCCCAAATACCCCTAGAATCAGCTATCCCCATATGCCCAACACGTCCGAGCAAGCTCACCTCCCAGACCGCTGCAAAGGGTTCTGCATAAGACCAAGTGCTCTTAGTCTTTCACAATAACTCAGACTTCCACTATTATGTAAGTCCTTAATGTGTTTGGACCAAAATACATTTTAAATATAAAATTGCACTTATTTTTATTTTTTATCAAGAATCAATTTAATGAGCTAAATGAAGTGTTGAGAGACCATCAATATGTGTACATGTGGTTTAAAACAGCCCTTTTATACATATATATATATATATATACATATATACATACATATAAATATATAGATATTTATATATATATATATATATATATATATATATATATATATACATATATATATATATATATATATATATATATATATATATATATATATATATATATATATATCTATATATATACATATATATATATATATACATACATATATATATATACATACATATATATATATATATACATATATATATATATATATATATATATATATATATATATAAAAAACAAAAACATTGCCGAGAATCATCTCAAAGGCTACTCAGAACCCTTAAGCATTATCACTCTGTCTCCATTACCATAGCAACCTGGGAGCATCTGTTTCTATTAGTATGTCTGTGTACTGCATACCAGAGGCTTGTGATGCATCTGAAGCAAAACTTCACTTCACTGCAACCTCAAGCCTAAATTTCCTCCCTTTCAGTGAAGCACCAGCCAGGAAAAGAAAGGAGAGGAAGCAGATCAAAAAAAAAAATTAAATAAAAACTCCCAATAAGCCGCCACATCAAGAGAGAACACATTCTTCCAGCCTTCCCATCTCTCACTCAGCAGATGTATAAAAAACTATTCTCTGTCAAAATATCCCAAATCACAGTTGTATCCACCCCCTTCCACTGGATCGAGGCTAAAACACCAAATTCCTTTTCCTAATACACAAACATCACTAAACCTTGATCACAAGCCACAACCCACAGCTTCCCGGAGACGAAAACAGCAACATACAACAGCTGTCAGACACAGCTGCATCCACACACATCATGTCAGGCTTAATCAAACAGCACTCGAAGCTAGGATACCTGCCATATTTGATATTAACTATGTTTAGATAGAAGAATAATGTGTAATAATTTGTATTAGCTGCCAGACATGGCTGCATCCATGCACACCATATCAGGATTGATCAAACAGCACTCAAAGCTATGCTACCTGCCATAACTGATATTAACTATATTTAGACAGAATAATAATGATATTTGTACTAGCTGCCAGACACAGCTGCGTCCACGTATACCATATCAGGATTGATCAAACAACACTTGTAGCTGTGATACATGCCATAATTGAACTATATTTAGAGAGAATAATGATGACATTTGTACTAAGAGCTTGCTACTATTATTAAACCAGGATATACATGACATTTCTAAATCATACTTTAACTGAAAAAGGCATTAGTCTCCATGACAGCATTTTTTTCAAAACACTCTACTGTTACTGCTATTATATATGATGTTAATTTGTTACATTTGAGTCTGAACTCTGATGAACAGTACCTTGTTGAATTAGTTAATTAATTACTTAAATTATAAGTTAAAACAATAAAAAATTAACAAGATAAGTAGTCACTGAGTTCAAGTAGGGGAATACAGGGGTAAAAAGCACCTAGAACTGGGGAAAAACTTTTTCAAAAATACTACAAGGTCACACGCTGGCACATCATCCCTGCTACCAAGCGATGTGCCTGTAGTGCATTGACGGGGCTACCTTAACTGACATGGTCTGAATGGCCATCCCACAAATAATTAGGCAGTAATGGTCATGCAGTTCCATTACTGCATATCAGGTGCTGATGGCACTGCCTTCTGATGAAGACAACCACAAAACTGTGACCAGGCACTATGCATACCCTTACTGAAACAATGGCCTATATAGAATTATTGGGTTGCATGGCAGGGCTTAAAAAGGCCCTGTGTCATTCCTTCTCTGAAGCCCAGTGATCAAGGAGTCTCAGTCCTCACCATGGACACTGGTGGGGGAACATTCAATTTAAGAGAAATACACACTCACAGTATTTTTAGATTCAGCTCTCTGTAAGCAGCACAATTACCCTTAAGAGCACACAGGGAACATACGTCAGTCCTGGGACAAGACTTTCTCTCTTTCCAGGTCACAAATAAGAATTCACACACACACACACACACACACACACACACACACACACACACACACACACACACACACACACACACACACACGAAAAGGCTGGCACCAATTACCCACTTGGCCACCTTTGCCCAAACTATAAGGTAGTTATACTGCCACCAGCCAGCTACTCTAAGGCTCTTACAAGGGTATTCAATTATACTGAGTAAAATAATTACTAATGCAAATGGCAGTGTTTCACCAATGCAGCAAGACGTTTATTTGAACAAATTGTATTTTTTTACATAGGATACACACCCACAGTAAATTTATACCAGTTATACCATTTAACAGTGAGGTAAAAGGCATTTTTATGCATGGTTTATACAATGTAAGAAGCCATCTTTTTCCAGAGCAGGTTTATTATGATGTTACCATGGTTGTCTCTAGAAGGAGAGTTACTTAAATATACGTACAGAGCTACAGGCTTTGCAAAAGGCAACTGAGTGAAGCTGCCAAAACTGACTGCAATAATGTCTTTGTGTACAAGAAAACAAGTCAAATATTGCAATATCCACATAAGTACACTTATAACAGTGGTAATAAACTCATTAATCTGAACCTCTTCTTTGGTTGCAGTGTACATGCCTGGAAAACAGTCATTGTAATGCTGTTACACAAAGATAGCCCAACCACAGACCCTGGTAAACACAGACTCATTTGTCTCACTAGCCTCATATTGCCCTACTCTAGTTACTGTAACATCATAATTTTTCTACTTATAATTGTGGAGGTTTTCTCCCTGGGCTTCTGCTGTAAAAGGGTAATAGTTCATTTGGACTACTACAGTCAACAAATGCTAAATAAATAGTAAATACAATTTTCAAACCATATGCTCCTGACACACATTATGTGGACCATGCATACATGTATATGTTCTTTGATCCACCTTCCTGATTGTATTAAATTCCTTGTATAATACATTGCCACTTGTTACAGTGTGTTTTACATTTTTAAATTTAAATTTGTAGTTTTGAACATTTTTCCAGTTAGAAATTAAACAAAATGTATGATCCAATAATGACAAAACTGACCATTTCAGAACATTTTAACCATAAAAAGCTACTCAAACTTCTGTCATTACAATCCACCTGTATCAGTCAATAAGCACAATCTCTGCAGAAGTAAAATTCATCTAAATAATTCCACATTAAAGAGATCTGTAACTAATGGACAGACTGCTACTTGGAAACAACTTCATATTTCATTGTTTCATCTACAAATTCAGTGCCTGCTGCTCTTGAAGGATTAATTGCCTACATTACGTTAATGAAAAAGTGGTAAGCTGGTAGTATTGCAATAGGGAATGACTAAGAAACTGACAAGTTCATAGTTACTAGGCATCTTATACAATGGAGGACACAGTCAGGAATGCAGAACCCCTACCACCTTAAAATGCACCAAATAAGCAGCAACTACGACATCACATACCATGCCTCCATACTTGTCAACCTCTTAGCACAAGACATTTGGACAAAGTATAAAAAAAATGGTGGGGGACAAAGGCCCCTACCTAGGGACAGATTATAAATATTGCTCTTACAGAATTAGAAAGGGCTAGAGTAATAGCATTTGTTGTAGCATGCCTTCTCTGAAGGAAATGAAGTCTGAAACTCAAATGTATGACATTACTTATTATTTGAATCCTCAGTGAATTGCTAGAAAACCACACATTTTATGAGGAATAAGCCAAAAATATGAGGCATAAATCTGGACTTTCTATAAAAAGAAATAGACAGTTGAGAGGTAGGTATACATCTGAACCTGTTAGTGCAAGAAATCTGGATGAAGCCTAAAATAATGTTGATACAATGGCCCAAAAAATAGGGATAGATTTTAAGTATTTCTCATTTTAATTTAGACAGTTGCTAGACTGACAAGATTTGTGTTGGCATGCATATTCTTAAGTATATGAAGTCTGAAACTCATATCTTCTTCTTTTGGCTTTTCCCGGTTAGGGGTCGCCACAGTGGATCACCTGTCCGCTCATGATTGGCAGTGGAGTTTTACTGTGTCGAGTCTGAAACTCATATATATGTCATTCTTTATTGACTTCATTCCTCTCCTCTGATTTGCCACAAAACCTAAAATTTATGGATTGTTCTATTGAGGATTGTGCAAACACAATACAGAAGTAGTTGAGAAGCATTGGGAACATGAGCCAAAAATTACTATAGCAAATGATGAAGTGTACATCAGATTCGATCAGCCATTGCCAACAGTTCAAAAACCTAGATGCAAGAACACTAGATATAGCAGTTAATGAAAAAAATACAAAAGTAGCATTGCTCATTGCAATTGCTACACATTGCCATTAAAGTGTCTTACATACAGCAAGAAACAAAGTCATTAATTATCAAGATCTGCAGGAATAAATGAGAGCAATGTGGAGGAAAATTGCTCAGACTGTTCCAATACTAACAGTAGGAGCAATGGGTCAGAAAAAAAACATACAGTCATTTTTACATATACTACCCAGAAATATAATTCTGTATAAATTGCATGAATCAATTCTGGGCCCATTGTGGGTGCTACGAAGAGCACTTTTGGATAACAAAAATTGAAGCAATACTACTTTCATGAACTTTAACCATACCCTGACTTAGGAGTGGTGTCCATTCCCATAACGGTACTAGAAACCCAAAAGATTTGGAGAAAGTACAGTTGTGTACCTACCATAAATGTAAATGTTCGAGTGTATTCACTGTTGCAGTCATTACTCTTGGGTTATCCTGCTGGCAGGCTACCCGCAGTCGGACAGAATTCCAAAGTCTAGGTCTGGCGTCGGTTGCTGTCGCCTCTTCCCTGACATCAGTGAACCAGGGGTATAAAAGATGCAGCTGATGCCATTTTCTTCAGTTTTTCTTGCCCCAGATGTCAGGTGCCCCCAAAATGGTAGGCTAAAAAATTATGCCAATAATTATGCATGCAGTAAAATAAACATTTCCTTCATCTACAAGCAAATACACCACATAGGTTGTATGAGATAGAGAAGTATAGGTAAGTCCCAGGAAAGAAAAGGGGGATGGTGGGTGGGTAACCTGGACTGCAACAGTGAATACACTCGAACATCTACATTTATGGTAGGTACACAACTGTACTATGTTCATCATGTTTTACTGTTGCAGTCATTACTCTTGGGTTGAATCCTAAAGCTGAGGTTGGGTGGCTGGGCCTAAATAGGATTAGGAGAGGCTAAAAGGCCCTGCAGAACTGCAGTGGCGAAGCCTGCTCTGGATTTAGAGTAGAGAGGTAAATGGTAGTGCTTTGTAAAAGTGTGCACTGAACTCCATGTTGCAGCCTCTAGAATGTCTTTGGTTGGTACTCCTCTGAGAAAGGCTGCTGAAGTGGCTGCTGCCCTGGTAGAATGAGGCCTAATGCCCTTGGGCACTTTTTTGCCATGTTGTGAGTAGCAGAAATGAATGCAGTGGCCTATCCATTTTGAAATAGTCTGTTTTGAGATAGGCTTTCCTTGAGATCCTGCAGCATATGCCACTAAAAGTTGCTCAGTTTTTCTGAAAGCTTTAGTTCTGTCCAAGTAGAAGCGTAGTTGTCTGTGTATGTCCAAAGAATGCAGAAGTCTCTCACCCTTATTCTGTGGGTTTGGATAAAAGGTAGGCAAATGAATGGTTTGGTTAAGGGCTACACTGGACACTACCTTAGGCATAAATGTCGGGTTCGTCCTTAGAGAAACCCTGTCTGGATGGAAAATGATGAAAGGTTCCACAGCCATGAGTGCCTGCATCTCTGAAACTCATCTTGCAGAGGTTATTGCTAGGAGCAGAGCTGTTTTCCAAGATAAAAACTTTATATCAGCTGTATTGGCTGGCTCGAAAGGCGGCAGTGTGAGTTTTTCCAAGACATAATTGAGGTCCCATGCAGGTATTGGGGCTCTCCTTGGAGGTCTTATGTTTTTGGCCCCTCTGAGGTACTGCCTTAGCAAGGGATGGGAAAAAGTAGGAGGTTCCGTATTGTAATGAGCTGAAATGGCAGAGGCATGAATTTTAACTGATGAAAAGGAAAGGCCTTTGTCCAGCATCTCAGATGTTCTTCATTCCACATTGCTGCAGTCCTAACTATTGGGTAGTCCGCTGTCCAGTCGGCCCGAATACCAAAGTATATGGCTGACGTCGGTCAGGGCGCATTAGACTGACGTCAGTACGTCAGGGTACTAATGCGCATGACCGACGTCATATCCTCAGTCTTTTTTGCCGCATGGTCCGATGCAGAAGCAATTTTGCGAGTGCAGGTTGGCGTTCTGAAAGTTTCTGAAGTCAGAGTTTCAGACCGAATCAAAGTTGGCTAAGTACCCCGTTGGGGAATATTTTGGTTTTTTCTTGCCTCAGTATTTAACCGGATGTCAGAAAAAGTGAATAACTGTATTTCTTGTGGGAAACAGATACCTCATAGGGATTACCATACTTTGTGTATACCTTGTTTAGGGCCTGAGCACGGCGTTGTTGGATGCGCTCTTGTGCTAGATTTAACAAGCGCACTATTAAGAGAAGGTTAGACTGTGCCAGGTTAGTTTTGGGAAGCGTTGTAATTATAAAATGCCGTCGGAGGCTCCGGCCGCTTGACCAAAAGCGCAAGGACAAAGCAGCAAAGCCTAGAGTGGAAGAACCGACAGTCCCAGACGTCGGATCTTTAGAAGGCTCAGTGGAGCCGGAGGTTTTGCCAGGTGTTTCTTTGGAGTCTCAGGGAGAGACTTTACTGTTACAGGATGTATCCTCGCAGGAAGTAGGCCAGGCTGAGGGGGCTTCTCAGGTGGCTGTTCTTCCCTCTCTTCCTAAGGTGGTTAGAGCCTCCCCTTCTGTTTCCAAGGCTTCTTTGAGAGGCAGGCCAAGTTTGACTTCGGTGGGGGATTCTCCTAGTGCTTCAGGGTCTTTGCCTAAGAAACATATGCTTAAAATGGCAGAGGATTTGATTACTATGATTTGAGTTTCTATGCCCCTCCTGATAAGAGGCCTAGGGTGGAACCTGAGTTTGAGAGTTTTGAGCAATGTTCGAGGCTTCTGAGTCTTGACTGAAGACTTGCAGGAGTATCCTCCTTATTCTGATTCTGATGTGGATGATTCTACTCCTTCAGCTTCTCCTCCTGAGGATTTTTCATTTTCAGAGACTCTGCATTCCATGAGGGAGCATTTTAAATGGGAAGGTCAAGATTTCTCTGATTCCAGGAAGAGGCTTAGGGAATTCTTGTTATTACCCCAGCATAGGCCTTTAGCTATACCTCCTGTTCTGCATGTGGTGGAAGATGTTTTTGCAGAGGCTTCCTCAATCCTGATTCTTTGCCTCCTGCCCCAGTTAAACCGGATAGGTACTATAGGGTGCCTGAAGCTCATAAGTATCTTTTTAAGAGTCCTAGGGCAGACCCGGAAACTGTCTCTCAGGGGCCTAAAGGTGTGAAGGCCTCTGTTGTTAAAAATCCTGTTCCTCCTGATAAAGAGGCAAGGGCTTTGGATAGATGGGGAAAGAAAGTGTATACTTCTTCCACTTTAGCCATGAGGGCGTTGAATTGTCAGTTTCACATGTTAAAATATCAGAATTATCTCCTTTCACAATTGAAATCTAAGGTGGATGCTCTGGCAGAAGGTATTGAGTGTAAAGAGTTGCAGGATTTAGTTCATGTGTCTGAACAGGTGGGTAAACATTCCTTGCAATGTGGTTTTGAGACAAGCCAAGGATGATTTTAATAGCTCCAGATTGGCCTCGGCAGCACTGGTACCCATTACTGAGGAGTCTGGTAAGGAAGCCTCCATGGCCTTTACCCTTGATTCCACACCTGTTGTCTCAGAGGGACGGTCACCTGCTCAATGTCAAGCTTCAATCTCTTCATCTAACAGCCTGGCATATTCTGTTTTGAAAGACAGCAGGTCTCAACTTCCTCAACAAGTTTTAAATGTGATTATGGAAGCCAGAAGACCTAGTACAAGGAAAGTGTACGCAGAAAAATGGAAGAGATTTTTATTTTGGAGTGCAGCAAACAATTTGGAGATTTCTGAGCCTAATTTGAGTGTGGCTCTTCAATATCTTACTGAGTTATTGGACAAAGGTTTGTCTTTCTCTTCCATTAAGATTCATGCTGCAGCAATTTCAGCTCACTATGATTGTGACCCACCATTGTTTTCGCATCCTTTGTTCAAGCAATTTCTTAGAGGGCAAAGAATATAAGACCCCATGAGCTCCTACTCCTGCTTGGGATCTCAATTTTGTGTTGGAGAAACTTACTCTACAACCTTTTGAGCCTCGGCTACTGCTGAATTGAAATATTTGTCATGGAAGACTGCTTTTGTTGGCCATTACTTCTGCAAGAAGGGTTTCTGAGTTGCAGGCCCTTATGGCGGTAGAGCCTTTTTGATTTTCATAAGGATAGGGTATCTTTACGTACTAATCCTTCCTTTATGCCTAAGGTGGTTTCTAGTGTGGCTTTAAACCAAACTATTCATTTGCCTACTTTTTATGCAGATCCCCAAAATAAAGGGAAAAGATTTTGCACACTTTAGATGTACACAGGCAATTGCGTTATTATTTGAGCAGGACTAAGGATTTTAGGCAGTCTCAGCAGTTGTTTGTTTCTTTTGCTTTGGGTTCAGGGCAAGCCTGTGTCAAAACAAACTATTTCTAGGTGGATTGGGTTTTGCATTGCATTTTGTTATTCCCATCATGGCAAGGAGATTCCAGCTGGAATTAGGCCTCATTCCACTAGGGCTACTGCCACTTCTACAGCATTTCTAAGGGGTGGCCACTAAGGATATTTTGGAGGCAGCTACTTGGAGTTCAGTGCATACTTTCTCTAAGCATTATCACCTTCCTCTCTACTCTAAGTCTAGGGCTGGTTTGCCACAGCTATTTTGCAAGGCATGTTGTCAGTTCCTGCTTCCTTATGATTTGCCAGCCTCCCTTACCTCTGCTTTGGGATTCTACCCAATAGTTAGGACTGCAGCAATGTGGAATGAAGAACATAGTACAGTTTTGTACCTACCATAAATGTAGATGTTCGAGGATCCACATTGCTGCAGTCCAATTTACCCTCCCTCCTTCCCCTCTGTGTTTAAGGGTGGTTGTGTAGGTGAGGTTATATTCTGGTAATTTTGTATATATTGTACATATTTTTGGTGCAGGTATGTTTGGAATTTTTGGTTTTGGCCTTAGCTTTTCAGGGTCTTCTGACATCTGGGGCAAGAAAAGACTGAGGATATGACGTCGGTCATGCGCATTAGTACCCTGACGTACTGACGTCAGTCTAATGCGCCCTGACCGACGTCAGCCATATACTTTGGTATTCGGGCCGACTGGACAGCGGACTACCCAATAGTTAGGACTGCAGCAATGTGGATCCTCGAACATCTACATTTATGGTAGGTACAAAACTGTACTTTAGGTATTGTAAAATCTGAGGAATATTTGGTACAGATGGGTCAATTCCTTGTGCCTGGTTCCAAGCACAGAATCTTTTCCATTTTCCTGCATAAGATTTTCTGGTACCGGGCCTCCTGGCCTCCAAAATAACATCCATCACTGCTTTAGAGAGAGTTGCGTTTTGAATGGTTACATTATCCGCCATGCTGCCAGATTTTGGGTCCTGAGTTGGCTGTGCAGAATCTGATTGTTTTGCTGGGTCAGTAAGTGAGGAATTAGAGGCAATGTCCAGGCTGGGCCTTGAGACAAACTTTTTAGGATTAGGTACCAGTGCTGACGTGGCCAGTCTGGGGCAATCAGAATCATTCTTGGCTTCTCTTGTCTGACCTTTAGGAGCACCTTGGGGAGGAGAGGCAGAGGAGGAAAGGCATTTACTGTTAGGCTTTTCCAGCTGAATGACAGAGCATCCACTTTCCACGCTTGCTTGTGATAAGCCCTTGTGCAGAATTTCTGTAGTTGGCAGTTGTGAGGGGAGGCAAATAGATCTATATCTGGGCATCCCCATTTCTTTGTTATCATGCTGAAGACCTGTGGATCCAGTTTCCACTTGTGGGGATCCATGAGGTTTCTGCTTAGTTCATCTGCCAGAGTATTGTTTTTCCTTGGCAACAATTGTGCTTGCAGGTGTACTTGATAAGTCAATGCTGTGTCCCACAAAGTCATGGCTTGTCTGCAGAGGGGGTGGGAATGTGTGCCTCCCTGCTTGTTTATGTACCACATGACTGTAGTATTGTCCGTCCGTATCAGTAGTTGTCCTGGATGGAGTAGATCCTTGAAAGCTGTCGGGGCATTCTGAACAGCTAGCATCTCTTTTTGATTGTTATGTAGATGCATTTGGCTTGTGGACCATGTGCCCTGAATACATTTTCCTACCATGTGTGCTCCCCAGGCATAATCTGATGCATCTGTTGTTACTGACTGCCTGGCTGTGGGTAGAGTGAATGGCTGTTCCTTGTTGAGGTGACAGGCATGTGCCCACCATCGAAACTCCTGCTGCAGGCAAGGAATGAGGGTAATTAATGCTTCCTGGCTTTGACAATGTTGAGTCCAGACACTTTTTAGGTACCACTGAAGTTTCCTTATATGCAGTCTGGCATATGGAATTAGCAGAATGCAGGATGCCATGAAGCCCAAAGCCTGCAGAATTTTTCTTGCAGATAACTGGGTCTTTGTTGCCAACATTTTGAAGTAACACGTTAGTTGCCTTTGTTTGTCTGGCGTGAGATAAGCCATCTGGGCAGTTGTATTTAAGCTTGCACCCAGGAATATTATCTCTTGAGAGGGTACTAGTTTTGATTTCTTTTCGTTTACTGTGTACCCTAGGCAAATTAATAATCTTTTTACGAACGTCAGATGCTTTAGTAGAGTGTCCTTGTTCTCTGCTTGTATAAGGCAGTCGTCCAAGTAAGGATATATTTGAATTCCTCTTTGTCTGCAAAATGCAATTACTGGTGCCAGGCATTTTGTGAAGACCCTGGGCACAGTAGATAAACCAAAGGGCAGTACAGAGAATTGGTAGTGCATTGAGCCAGCTATGAATCTGAGGTATCTTCTGAAAGAATGTGGGAGAAACAAAAAGAAAATTTAAAATTAGAATGCAGGAGCATGTTCGTGACATCAAAAGGGGAGAAATAGAAAGTCCAGTAGCTTTACATTTTATGGAACAACATAACAGTAATGTGAATTTTTTGGAGTGTACTATTTTAGAAAAAGTTTTTGTCAGAAAAGGAGATGATAGATTGTTGAAAAATATTTTATTATTTAAAGAAACTATTTATACATTGAAATATAATACATTATCACCTAGTGGTCTTAATAAAGAAGTCAACTGGAGATGTTTATTGTAACATATTTTATTTTTTTTCATGCTATATATTTACTGCTTTTGTATGTAATGCTGCTTTAAACAAAAAAGCCTTTTTTTAAATTGATGTATTAATTGAGTAATTAATTGTTATTATTCAATTATGGTTGGTACAAAAGGGAGTATGTATTTATTACTTTTTGTGTGCTCAAGGAAGGCTGATGTTGCCGAGGCGCTAAGCCACATTAAATTTGTTTGGTGGAGAATTTGTGTTGTTTTTTGGTATCTTCTGAAAGATTGTCTGATTGGGATATGCAGGTATGCCTCTTTTAGGTCCAAAGTTACAAGCTAAGCCTTCTTGCTCAGCATGGGCAGAAGCTGCTGCAGAGTTAACATTTTGAGTTTTAGAATGTCCAGAAATGCGTTTAGAATAGACAGGTCCAGTATTGGTCTCCAGGCTTTGTCCTTTCTGGGTACCAAGAAAAGTCTTGAGTAGAATCCTTGTCCCTGCTCTTGAGGGCCATTCAGCAAGTACCACAGCATGTTCATAAGGGACGAAACTTGTTTTTGTGCCTCTGCCCATTGATTGTGTGGCAGGTTTGGCATACCTTTTGCCTTTGGCAGGGTGTGAAAGTGGAACCTGTAGCCCTGGGACACTGTATTCAATACCCATTTGTCCTGGGTGATCATGTGCCAATTTTGAGAGAAAAGTGCTAGTTTTCCCCCTAAGGGGGCTGCAAGAAGATAAGTGCTTGGTGCTGTTAGAGGCAAGTCATTGGGACTGTTTCCTGTATGGCTGTGCTTTGTCTTCTCCACTTTTGGAGGTAGAAGCGGCCCACTGTTTAGGCCTGTATGAGCCCTGGGGCTGGGATCTGCCTCTGGGACGTCTGTATCTGCCTCTTTGTGGCCTGTCCGACACTGGAAAGGACCAATTCTTTGTAGGCCAATTCCTGCTAAATCTTGGTGGCTGAACCTGTAAAAAATCCTTTACTGTTTGCATAGATTTCGCTTTGTCCTCCATTTTCTTCAAAACCTCCTCTGCTTTAACACCAAATAATGCTGTAATGGAGCATATAATAATTTTGCTTTAACATGATCAGGCAGATTTTGTTCCTTTAACCAAGCATGCCTCCTAATGACAGAACCCGTAAATGCGGCCCTGCAGGAGGCCTCCAGAGAATCAAAACCACATTGCAATGTTTGCTTTCCCACTTGTTCAGTTGCATGCAATAAATCCTGCATTTCCTTATTTTCTGCACAATCAGAATTAGTCAACATTTTCTGTTTTAACAGTGACATTAAGTACTGCTGATATTTAATCATATGAAATTGACAATTTAAAGCCCTCACAGCCAAAGTAGCAGAAGTGTAAACCTTTTTCCCCCATCTGTCTAGTGCCCTTGAATCCCTGTCAGAAGGGATAGGGTTTTTTGCAGTAGCGGCCTTAATCCCCTTGGGACCCTGAGAAATATTTTCTGGGTCAGCAGCAGGGTTTTTATAAAGAAATTTATGTGAATCTGGAACCCTGTAGTATCTGTCTGGTTTAACAGGAGCTGGAGGTAAGGAGTCTGGAGAAAGGCCGGACTCTGAAAATACATCATCTACAATGTCTAGCACAGGGGGAATAGCAAGAGGCCTGTGCTGAGGAAGTAAAAGAAAATCTCTAAGCCTTTTCTTTGATTCGGAGTAATCTTGGCTCTCCCAGTGGAAGTGCTCCCTTATGGTATGCAAGGTTTCCCCAAAAGAATAATCCTCAGGAGGAGAGGCTGAAGGAATGGATTCTTCAGCATCAGAATCCTCACAGGGAGGAAGAGAGTATTCCTGTACAAAAGTGGAGTCAGAGGAAATGGAAACCTGATCTGAAAAGTCATAGTCTGTCTCTTGCCTAGGCCTCTTGTCAGGAGGGAGATGGGAACCCCTGATCAAGGTAATAAGGTCTTCGGCCATTTTGAGCATCTGTTTCTTAGGCATGGAAGTCTGTCTTGGAGAATGATGTACTTGTTTCTTTCTCTTTAAAACTGCTGTAGTCTTTGTTTTTGAAGCTGAAGTAGGCTTTACATATAGCTGTGTAGGTCTGAAAACACCCTCAGAAGCCGATGCCTGCTCAGCGACTCCAGACCCATCTGAGGGAATGATTTCCGAGTGTCCAATACCTTGAGTATCCAGAGGCCTAGCTGGCTCCACGTGGGAGTCGTCAGCGGCCTGTGGCTCTGAGGTAGTGGGCGTCAAGGGCTGCAAAAGCACCTCACTGAGAACCGGTGACTGGCTTAGCGGAAGCCTCGTCGTTGGTTTTGGATCTCGGATGCCTGTCCTTCTCTTTTTCCTTGCGTTTTTTAGAAACTCCGGTCGTCGGCTGTTCTGACGGCATTATGTAATTGAATTTTTGGCCAAAGTAATGATAAGCAAAATCAAACCGACGCTTAATAGTGCGTTGGTTGAATCTAGCACAAAACCCACAGCTAGCAACGTTATGATCAGGGCCTAGGCAAGGAATACAGCAAGAATGAAAATCCTTATGAGGTATTTGCTTCCCACAAAAAATACAATTGTTAACTTTTTCTGACATCGGTCTGGAGCAAGAAAAAAGTTTCCCCAATGGGGTACTTAGCTTTAATGAAGACTTCAGATCTGAAATTCGTCTGTGAAAAATCTCAGGAGTCGGCCGACCGGCACTTGCGAACTGCTTTTGCTTCGGGCACCGCGCGGCAAGAAAGACTGAAGAAAATGGTGTCGGCTGCATCTTTTATACCCTTCGCACACTGACGTCAGGGAAGAGGCGACAGCAACCGACGCCGGACCTAGACTTTGGAATTCTGGCCGACTGCGGGTAGCCTGCCAGCAGGATAACCCAAGAGTAATGACTGCAATAGTGAAACACGATGAACATCTTAAACCATACATCTGACACATCTACTTAAATGTCATGTTTATAAAACAGCATGCATGCTATACAAGTTTAACCCAGACATATACATTACTACCCTGTTATCTTTTAACAGGAATATCCAAAAAATCCTACCCTTACGTGATGCTTTAAATGAATTCAATGCAACTTTCCTAAATAGCCTGACAATTCCTAGAAGGAAGAGAGTAAAAACAAATAATGCAATCTGGCTACCTAAAAAGAGTAGAATGCTAAAGCAGGATAAATAAAAAGTGTGGAAAGACTGGTAGAAATGCAATACATCACAATATCTCAAACATTAGAATGCTCCACATCTGTAATCAAAAGCAAATAAATGAAGTAAAAAACTATACTAGAACACTCTGAACAATAGCTAACACAACCCTAAAAAGATTCCAGTCATCTATTAAAGGAATCTTGCATACTGGTCAAAAATTCAACCGTAATCCCTCTCCCAAATACTCGTCACTCAAACTTACAATAGAGTTAATCTCTTATTTCAAAGATAGTATAGTGTTCTTAACCAAGGATTTCCACATCTAATCCCAAGCCTGCTCAATAGCCATATATCACTGCAACCACTTTCACCTTCATACCAGTGCCCTCATTCTGTATAACACAAGTTAAACTCAAACCATGCTCATCCTCAGCTGGCGACCTTTCAAGTGAGTACCTTAAAATAGCAGCCATTAGCGTTGCGATCTCATCTCAATCCTTATAAATGGGTCATTCTTGGAATCCCATGGTACCTTTCGTTGTAAACAAGCACACATTGTCTATCTACACAAAGTAGCAAATTCAACAGACATCAGTAACCTTACACTGACAGCGATCTTATAGTAGGTTCAATGGAGAATAGTAGGCCAATTGCCCTGAAGTCAGAATCAAAACATTTATTCTGTGTTAATGAGGTAAAGACCATCACCATCATGCTCATCACACTGGATATGCACTTGCACCCCAACAGTAAACCCCAAAAACTGACCCCCTCTCGGAATCCTTACTCTTCTCCACTCTATCACTAGTCTATCTTCCCCTTCTCTCTACCACACTAACTCCTTCTGCTGTCACTTTAGCCTGCATTATCCCTCCCTTAGGCCTTTTGCCTCCTTCATTTTAACCTTTAAGTTAATTTCTTCGCACTGCTAATAAATTACTTACATATTTACACTGTTTCTATTCCTACATTCAAACCATGATTGTAAAACAATTTTTCACTGTTATCAAATGTTTTCCATGTTATTGTCAAAATATTCGATGTGGTTATTATTTTACTTTAATGTACTACTACTGTTTTATATACTCTGTATTGTTGTGTAAAATATCCTTGTATGTAAATGTGGAGCTTTTCTCCCTGGGCCCCCACTGAAAATGGGCTCATTTCAGGCTCAGTGGACTTTCCCAGTAAACAAATGCAATAAATAAATGAATGAATAAATAAATAAACCCACCCTCTCTGAAATACTTGAAAAACATGTCTTCCATACCTCCCACAGTACTAACCATGCACTTCCAACCCTTATAGATATGTTTAATAAAGACAGAGATAACAACAAACTAGTCTCCCCCTTATTTCTATACTTGTCTACAGTCTTCAAACAATTTGTCACAGCAAACCTCAGACTGAAAAAAATGCAAAAGCAATATTACTGGTCAATAACCACTTCAAACTGCTCAACTATCCCTGATTTAACCTCAAACAATCCCCCTTCCCCTTATAAAATGTTTTGATTTTCTGGTAAATCACTGAAGGTAACACTCAGTCCATAGTGTCAGATATTAGAATTTCATACTTAGTCTTGTTGTTGAAAATGCGGTTATTCTCCAACTAACATGAATTAGGGTTATACTTAAAAGTTATACCTGATTTTGGACTTGTACTGACTCTGGTGGTCATTAGTCTAGTATGAACCTATGAACCTACAACTTATGTACAGAACATGGCACAACAATACACTGAATGTATCATTTATACTTACTCCTTCCTACAACATATACTCCAAATTCAAGACTTGACATAAATAATGAAAGAATTTAAATAATCTCGTACATAAAAACATGTACTAACCTGTAGCACCCTTCAGTAGGATTGTAAGCGTGTACCAGAATGCCTTACTGGAGCCATGTTTGTGTGTGAAGCGGACCATTCTTTCAATTGAACCAACAGGAAAACCTACCCAGTATCTGAGCAATAAAACATGGCCATAATCACTGCCACATAGAGCAGCAGGACGTGAAGTGACAACTCTGTTTTCACAACCTCTCAACAAAACTAATTCTAAACTTAAATGTCAATTCCCACAAAAGGAAAACACAATAAATATTGTATAAAAAATATCTAATAAGCCACACTAAAACCTAACAATGACCACATCTTCTCAGTTGAGCTAAAATCCTGCAGAGCAAACGAAAAAGAACATGGTAAACCTCCTAGAAAACAAGACTCCCAAGCAATCGGTAGAAATATAGTTAGTTAGCAATGTGAATAACCTCCTCCATTAACACAAACACACAGTGAAATTATTGCACACTCAGAATGCAGGAAATTTGGCGTGGCCAAGGATGAACAAAGGATAGCAGCAGATTTCTTCAGCTCCACCAACATAACTACACTGACAGGAAATAATTACTTTAAAATTCAACTAATGTAATAATTTTCTTTCTAAAAACGTTTGGAATACTAGTATCTTGAATAATATCTAAAAAAGAAAGAAAATTTAAATAATTTTCCTGTCAGAAATCTTCTTGGAAATTTCTCTTTCATCACCTCTGTTCAGAATGAGTTCCAGTAAGGCTAACAGTCAGGATTCCAGCATCAAGAAAGAGCTTCAGTCTTTACTATTAACTATTCAGCAACTAACAACTAAAATGGACAGACTGGATGTTAAAATTGATAACTTTATAGAAAAAACACAAAACAAATGGATTTGTTACATCAAGACTTACAACATCAGAAAGCCCAGATTACAGGTATAGAAGAGACTCTTAATGATATGGACAACAGAATTCAGGAAGAAGAAATTAACATTGAATTTTTATTGAAACAGAACACACACCTTCAATCCAAAATAGATGACCTTGAAAACAGATCCAGACGCAATAATATAAGGATTTTTGGACTGCCAGAAAATATAGAAGGTAACAACATTACTTCCTTTTTAAATACTTGGCTTCCCAAAACTTTAGATCTGTCAGAAGCATTTTCTTTTGATACTGAAAGAGCCCATAGGTCTTTATCTAATTCTAATACAAATAAAAAGTATCCTAGATCAGTTATTGTAAGATTTTTATCATCTTATGACAAGGAGATGGTATTAAAGGCTGCATGGGCTAAAGCTCCTATAAAAATTAATGAGGCAACTGTGCGTTTTGACAATGACTATTCTTCCTTGGTAATAACAAAAAGAAAAGTTTTTTTGCCATTAATAAGAGAGCTTAAAGCACAGTTCAAAACTCATCTTCCATTTCCTTCCAAACTAAAAATCTTTTTACCAGATGGCCCTAGAATTTTTGAAGACTTGGACTCTGCTTTGCTGTATATTAAAAAAATAAAATATTAGATAAAATAGAAGATATGGAATGGGCTAGCCCTTCATTAAAGAGGATGGCAACAGGAACTTCTTGGAAGACTTCAGAGAAGCAAAAAAGACTAAAAAAACAAATGACATGTTCTATATTTCTTTGAACTCTTTAATTGCAGTTACTACATTTTCAAGAAAGCCACAAATATCTTAAGGATTTATTCAAAGTTACTTTTTTGTGTGCAAAGAACTGATTTTGTTTTATAAATAATCAATCTTTCTGAGGAACAAATAACCTGTTATGAATCAACTTGTTTCTCTTTTTGATAAAGAGACCTAAGGTTAGTAATTTGATACATTTCCTTTCTCTTCTTGTTTTAAATAATGGCATTCTCTTTAAACTATACATTCAGTGAGGGGTGGGGGAGGGCAGGGAGAGAGGTTTGATGGAAAATATGAAATAAGGGGAAAAATAATTTATTAGTTTTTTAAAATTATTTATGCTGTTTAAATACTGTTGCTAAATATTATACCATGACTTAATTACTTAATACATGATTTCAAATAATATGTCATGAAATAATTGCAGTTAACTAGAACTAAAGTAGTTGAAAGTAATATGTCTCATGTTCCACTTTATTAAAACAAACAGCAAGTAATATATCTTTGTAAAAACAAACAGCAAGTAATATATCTTTGTAGATACTCTTTGTAGGTCCTTTTTTTTTTTTCTCTCTCTCTGTCTCTCTCTTATCTATAAAATGATATGCTTCTGATAATACTGATATGTGTATGTAATAAGATCTGTATGAAAAAATGAAATGGGGCATATAAAAATAAGTTGTGTTTATGTTAAACAACTGTAGGCTTGGTTTCACTGTCATAGAGACTGTAATGACTTGTAAAATGCTTCGAGAAGGTTTTGCACCGTTTAGATTCATTTGTATTATAAAATGAATGTCAGTCACTTGCTTTTACTAAAATTCCCGCCAGAATGTTATGGGAGACAATCTGGGATGTGGGTTTCCTCGTGAATAGTGTCCTTGAGTCGTTTTAAAAGCTTCAACACTCAGAATACACGCAGAGAAGCTGAAAGCAGCCATTTTGAACTTTGACCCCTGATTTCACACTGACACATCGCAGATCCAAGAAGTAAACTGTTTCAGGAAGTAGAACTGCTGTAAATGCGACTTTGTGATGAAAAATGAACTTTATGACACCTAAATGTGAGTTTTTCTTTATAATAACTTACTTATTTAAGATGTAATTTATAAAATATAAAAGTTAAAATGATTTTAAATGACTTAATATGACATAGTAAACTAATGAGATATTTTACAAGGCATAGTAGGTAAAACACATGTACACTTGTTTTTGAAAGCTTATATGACTGCAGCACTTTAATGTATATAATTGCTTATGATTTAAACATATGTAATGTTATAAATCATTTGCCTTGACTAACAGACAAGTACATGTATCATTATGATTATATTTTAGAAGAAATTGTCATGTGACATATTTTAAAGCTGCAGTTCAGATATACAAAAAAGAGATGGCTTTCATCACAATGATTTATGTATAACTAGGAATCAACATTGCTGTGCAGTATGTTCTTTTAACTTATGCATGAGAATAAATATTTATTTAATTAGCAATAATAAATATGAGAAGGAAGCTTTTGGTGCAAGTAACTTAAATTTTTAAGAGCTTTTAACTGTATTACTATGGCAGAAAGTGGGAATACCCTATTATAAGTAATGTCTGAACCATAATAGCCTAGGATAATATATGTTATTGAATTCAAATGAACATAAACAAATAATAAGAACTTATTCTTACAAACTTTTATTAAACTACCATATAGATATCTCCCCCCCTTTTTTTTTTCTCTCTCTCTCTCTTCTTTGCTCCCTTTATCAAGATTGTTAGAATGCTATTTTGATTATGAGTGTATTATACAGAATAGATGTACATAGTAATATTAGTTGTTTCTAAATGTTTTATATGTTTATATGAAGCTGTTATAAAAATTGTTTAGCTTTTTACAATAGATAATCAAGTTAAATGAGGTTAACTTTAGTTAATAATAGTTAGTATTGAATTAATTTGGTGGCAGCTGAAGTACTGCTGCTTAGGATAGGGGGATAACTTGAGTGGTATTTGCTACTCGAAGTTGGAGTTTTCAACTCCAGGCTGGGTGCACTGTTTAATCCAAACATTATTTTCACCTGATTATTGTTGTATGTATATAATTTTGACATCCACATCACATTTTATAAACTCATTGTCACTACAAATAAAAGTAAAACTTACACAAAATTCCATAAGATTTTCATTAAATACA
The DNA here is from genome assembly GCF_019279795.1 of Protopterus annectens. NCBI lineage: Eukaryota > Metazoa > Chordata > Ceratodontiformes > Protopteridae > Protopterus > Protopterus annectens. Next base: position 411,442,967 of record NC_056738.1, on the reverse strand, counting down.
GCTATAATTAATGGAACACCTAAAGGAGGAGACATAATAATACTTATTTTGTTAATTATTATTCTGATTATATGTTTTATATGTTCATAGAAGTTAAATGGTATCTCTAAAAGGAATTTCTTTAAACATTAATGGATTGAATAACCCATGTAAAAGGGCAAGTTTAATGAGATATATTAATTTGCACAGAGCCAACTTAATATTCCTTCAAGAAACACAACTCCTGAAAAAGGATATAGATAAATTAGCCACTAATAAATATACAGTCTTGGTTAGCTCAGAACACACACACAAAAAAAGAGGAGTGGCTATCTTATGGAACAAAAATATGCCCATACCTAAAACTATTAAGTCTTATAAAGATGATAAAGGAATGTTTTGTATGGTTACAATACAGATTAATGGGAAAGTATATACATTAATCAATGTATATTGGATACCAGGAATTGGCACTAATACAGTGAAACACCATCTCAATAAGATTATATCATTTTCTATAGGAGATATTATTTTAGCAGGTGACTTTAATTGTATCCTACATGAAAAGATACTACTACTACAGGAAAGAGGAAAATTACATCTAATGCAAAACATTTAAAGGATTTTATTAATTTATATCATTTGAATGATATTAATAATCAGATAGATTCTAAATCATTACCATACACTTTTTTTCTAACAGATATAAAACTTATTCAAGAATAGATAGAGTCTTTATTTCTAACCAAATGGTAACAAACTTAATTAATTCCAAAATCATTTCATGTCCTATATCAGATCATAATTCAATTGTCTTTGAATTCATGGTAAAGAGTACTTATAATGTCCAGATCAAAAGAATACCAGCATACTTAACTGAACTAAAGGACTATAAAGATTATATACTTACAGAGGTGCAACATTTCTTAGACTTAAACACTACACCTGATGTCTCCATTGTTTACATTTGGGATGCTTTAAAATCATATTTGTATGGACAAAGTATCAGATGGTATAATAATAAAAGGAAATCCTGGGACAAAGAATTACTAGATATTCAAAGCAAATTAGACTCATATAAACATAATAATAAAGAAAATATTATGGACAAAAAGTCATTGAGGAAATAAATAAATTAAATGAGAAATACAAAGAAATTTTAACTCATAAAGTCAAAATAACATTAGAGAAATATAAGTTTTGTCTTACTCAATAAGTCCCAAATACTTACAGAGACTTAAAAATAAAACAAAAGGCTGAATAAACAAAATCATATCAAAGAAATTTTCTCTCCAGGGAAAAAGAAGAATGTTTCTAGTTTACCAGAAATATTAGATGAATTTAGAAATCACTTTCATAAAATTAATCACAATAACATTAACATGGATTCTAAAGATAAAATAAAGAAATTTATAACTACAAACATGAAAAAAAACTTAATAAACAACAGACTAAATTAATAGATAAAGATATTTCATATACAGAGGTTATTACACAAATAAACAAACTTAAATCAAACAAAGCACCAGGTAATGATGGTATTATACCAGAGATTTATAAAATTCTTCCTAAAAGTACTTACTCATTAATACATAGGATTTTTATTTCAGCTCAAAATGAGTTAACAACTCCCCCATCCTGGCAATACACATTTATTTCACCAATTTTAAAACCCAATAAAGACCCAACCAGATGCACTTCATATAGACCTATTTCATTACTTAATGTTGACTATAAAATGTTTATGAGTATTTTTCTGACAGATTAAAGACAATCATTCCAGGTATAATAGATATAGATCAGACAGGCTTTATTATAAATAGAAATACTTTTGACAATATAAGAAGAACTTTAACGTTAATTGATTATGCAAACAGGAAAAGAAAGACTTAACACTTATTAGTCTTGATATAAGTTCAGCATTTGACTCAGTAAGTTGGGACTACTTGTTTATCTTATTGAAGTGTACAAATTTCTCTGATGCATTTGTGAATCTAATTGAACATCTATATAAAGGAGCATTGGCTTACATTAAGATAGGAACATATGTCTCACAAAAATACCCATATTAAAAGGTACAAAACAAGGGTGTCCACTCTCTCCACTATTATTTACTTTAATAATGGAGCCTTGGGCTAATTTGATTAGAAACAGCACTGACATAGTAGGATTTGATATAGATGAAAATACAATATCTAAAATTCAACTTTTTGCAGATGATGTTCTAATTACATCAGCAGGAACTAACTCTTCTATGCAGTCATTATTTGATAAAATGACAGATTTTAAAAATATCTCTGGTTTGATATTTAATGAAGAAAAACTAAAATATTACCTATATACACACGAAAAATGTCCTCACTAATGATTTTCACAAATATATACCCAACTCTGGTCAGATAACTTACTTAGGTATAATATTAACTAAAGATATTAAATCTATTATACATAATAATTATAGTAACTGTCTTCATAATATACAAAATCTTTTCAATAGTTGGAACAATATGTTTTTACCATGGGAGAGAGACTCACAATTATTAAAATGATAATATTCCCTAAGATATTATATTTAATACAATCAATAATACTCCCACCTACAAAAATAATTATTAAGAAATTGAATTCACTAATGTTAAATTTCTTATGGGCACCTAATAGACCTAGGATTGCATTAAAGAAACATACTAATAGCTGGTCTCAGGGGGCATTTCATTCCCAGACTTTAATTTATATACTATCTCTTCTATTATAAAAGTTATTACTTTGTTAATAGATCAGTCATATGTTGCAAAATGGAAGGATTATTGGGAACTAATTAGCATTCACTTCATGAAAATCTCCTTAATACATAAAAATACTTTTGTAAATAACCCCATGTTATGGTTATTGAAGGAATTTTGTACTTCATCTATTACACCAAAATATCTAGCTAGTTACCCATTAAATATTATTATTAGATATCGTGATTTTATATTTATGCATCCTAAGTATAAGGAATGGAATTTTATTCTATTCCCTATAATGTATACACAAGGTATTCTCTCATCAACCACCTCTGAAAGAATTCTTTTAGTCACAGAGAATGATTTAAAGTATTGGTATCAGTTGCTGTCTGACAACAAAGTAAAAAATTTAGACTTCTTAAAGCAAGAATTTGATTTGAGAGAAACATGTTGGTTAGAAATTCAGACTTTTAGACAACATCTTATTAATAAACTTGATTTAATGTCTTTAACAGTTAAAGAATCTGTCCCAATTCTGATTGATTACTTGATATTAAATTTACAACATAGGGTTTCTGATAAAGGTAAGCTCTCACACATACATAAAATTATTAGAGATGAAACTCATTACAGTTCAGATACTTATTGGAATTATTTTATTTCTATTAATGGTGAATCACCCAAACAACAAGATAAACAATATATATTGGAATCTGCTTATAAAACTACTTCTTCCATTAATTGGAGACTTTTTACTTGGAAATTTTTACATAGATCTTTCTATACACCTTTAATGATGAATAAAATAAATAATAAAGACAACTTATGTAAGAGATGTAATGTAGAAATAAATGCTGATTGGGCACATATGTTTTATGACTGTATAAAATTGAAGGAATATTGGATGTTAATCAATGATTTTTGCAGGCTCTTTTCACAGATAATTTCATTGTCTCTAAATCACTTATATTATTTAACACTCCTGTTCCTAAAAGTGTTAAAAAAGTTAAACTTCCCTTGTTATGGTCTATTCTAGCAGTGGCTAGAAAAATAATAACCAGAAACTGGATTTCAGATACTCCTCCTTCATTTAATGAATTTAAAAATGTTATGACAGAAGTGTGTCATATGGAATTAATGACAATAAAGTCAAGAACTACTAGAAAAACGTCTTACTATACTATATGGGATACTTTACAAAACCTGTTAAAAAAATCTTAGTTTCATTAGTAAGACATTACAGTTTAATCAATTGATTTGATTTGTAGTGGATGTCTCTGTAAATATTTTGGTTGTTTTAGTAAATGTTATAACTATTTACATTTTAATTGCTTGTATAAGATTGTTATGATATTTATTTTGTATGTTAAAAACAATAAACTTGTTTTTTAAAAAAAAAGAATGCAGGAAATTTAGCAACCTGTAAAAAATGGAACTTATAATACAATGTTTTACACTATATAAACCATGCAACATCAGAACAAGAACTACATCAAATACATACTGCCCACTTAAATTTCTCCAGTAATAAAACCAAACACAAGATGCCATCAATAACATATAGTTTAAATCTGAATCTCCCAAACATAAAAATGTTAACTTTTTTTTTTATTTTATTTTTTTTTTTATTTTTATTTATGTTTATAACTTGATGTTGTTGAGATTTTATATTTGCATTACTGCCAGCACACTTGCTCAAACGAAGTAAAACGCTAACAGAAACTTGACACTACTGCACTTTAAGAGTTGATTGTTTTATCTCAATTGACAATTTAATAGTTTAATTGGCCGATTAACTAATGTATAAATACTGAGTGGCCATAATTGTATTTTTAACCTTGAAAAAGCCTGGAAGTGTCCAGGCGAAAGCGCTTGGTGTTCGTATCTGTTTATTAAAGCTTTTGTGGTGGAATTACCGGGTCTACTATCCCTTATTTCGAAGGAAGGATTTTGTACTTTTCAGCTGGAATTCCTTTGCATTGTATGGTTTGTGTCTTTACATCTTTAAAAGCTGGTTTGCAGACATCCTCTGCTGAACACTTCAAGATTCCTACCAGCTCCGTGTTGACTTGGGGCCAGGCTTGGTGTGTTGTTCCTGTTCCCGTTTTGCTTAAATCTGAATCTCCCAAACATAAAAATGTTAACTTGCCTGTAATGTCCAGTGTGTAGTCTAAACAAGTGGCATTAATTTTACGAGCAGCCTTCTCCTACAAAGCTAACTGCCTTTCCAGATAACTTGCACAGACACTACAAAATAGCTTAAACAGCAGAATACAGTCATAATCTGTAAAACTCAAGTCACCTGTAGCAAATCGTGACAGTCATTTATAATCCCACTATCACCAACCACAAAAAATAAAATTCCTAAAAAACGTAGTAATTTAATAACAAAATGCTGCACTAACCTCTTGTCCAACCTTCCCTTCTGAGTTCCACAACTGAGCAGAATTCTGTAGAAAGTGGCACACATCATCTCATAAAACAGCATACCCATCCCCAAATAATTAAACCAAGCCTTTACTCTCCACATGATGCACCTACACAGTGTCTGACTTTACTTCTTTGTAATTAATGCATACATTGTTTCCCGCCTTTTCTGAGCTAGAATAGTCCTTAATACAGGTTTTGCTGTATTCTGGACTTTAGTACAGTTCCTGTGTTGCCCATATCCTTACTTGGATAGGAGGAAGCTTCTCTGTTCACAAGTGGGAGTGGGGAGCTTTGAGCAGCCTATCTGTCCCTGGAGGAGTGGTCTCAGCCCAGAAACTTGATTGTTAGCCATTTTGGGCTGATTCCTGGCTCTTTCAAGTCCCCTGCTTAAAAACCCGCTTTAGAGCGATTTTGCGCATAGCTCAGCATCGGGCAGCGCTGCTTAAACAGGTTTAAACTATTACCGGCTCCACAAAGTCTGCTCTTCACTTTTTCCCTTAGAACTGCTCTAAATCTCAAAGTAAGCACTCTATCTTAATTTTAAAGCCTCGCACTTGCTCTTATAGTAATCTTATAAGTAAACACTAATAAACTTAAGCACTACACCCTTTTATACCCTTTTTAAGTACTGACTCCCTATTGGTCCTTTCTGATCAGTCAAAAAGTATTTCATTATACTATTCTGTCATGTCCAAAGGTCAGTTTCGGGTATACTCTCCAGTCCAGCTGGTGAATCTGGGGATTTTGAGGCAATGTTACAACGGCCTTATGTACACAGACCACCCTCTCCTCCTCCCAACAAGCTCAAATATATGTGAGAGATGCAACTATATAGCCAAACTGGAGGCTGAGCTCTCTCATCCCAGTACTGGCACAGTCAGTCAGGAGAAGGAAACAACACACACCACAAATCCAGTCTCACATAGACCTATAGCAACAGCAAATCAAACACAAACACGCAAAAACATACTCGGAGGCTCTAAATAAAAATCTGCCTAAGCAGCAGAGACCTCCAAGGCAGACATCCAAGCAACCGCTACCTCAGAACAATATGCATGTATCACATAGTTCACAAAGTCAGTGTGCCACACAGTCACAGCCCTTAAGGCTAAACAACACACCTAATACACTTGTAATAGGTGACTCTATTGTCAGACACACTGACGTCCCACTCACCAGACTGAACAAGGAGAAGGTCACTGTAAGCTGCCTGTCTGGTGCCAGGATCCGCCACATAACACAAGCACTCAGGTCACTCCAAAGCAAGTACAAATATGACTCTGTCATTGTCCATGCTGGTGTGAATGACCTGAGACGTACCTCCCTGGACTACATGAAAAGAGACATAGAGGAGCTCTCCGATCATGTAGCCCAGGCCAGTATGACTCTGACCTTGAGTATCATCTTACCCTCACCAAAAATTATGCCACAGTATAGAGATAAAATGATCAATTTTAACAATTGGCTAAAGTATTGGTGTCATTCAAAGGGGATCCAGTGTCTGTCAACCTGGAATGACATGCTCGACAAGCCGTGTTGCTTCGCTAGGGACGGCTTGCACCTGTCACCCCTGGGCTTTCAAATACTGGCTAAGGCTCTTGTCACCCCCATAGTGCCTTTTTTAGGCAAGGCTCAAAAGACAAACCCATCTCCATAGACAACACAAGGAAAAAGAAACTAAGGGTAATGCTGCTCAACGCCAGACATCTAAACCTCAAGATGCATGCACTCGAGGCTCTCCTCAGTATGGAGAATATCGATATTTGTGCAGTAACAGAAACCTGGTTCAAGGCTCCAGAGAGCACCCCAGCACTACCAGGTTATACCTCATACCATTCTTTTCGGCCCCAAAACTCGGACCAAACCACAAAAGGAGGGGGAGTATCCATATTCATCAAAGATACCCACACCTCCAAGTTAGTGGCATTGCACGAAGCATCGGAGACCATCCATGTGCAACTAACAGTGGGAAAAACTGCCTTTCAGTTTGTAGCATGCTACAGACCACCCTCCCAAACTCAGGAACCCCACTCGGCTTTCCTGAGAACACTGGAGAATATGAAGGTCTCTCCAAACACCATTATATTGGGTGACTTCAACTACCCAAACATTGACTGGGAAAACTACTCAAGCCACAACACCCTCGCCCAACGGTTCCTAGAATTTATAAACTCAAATGCTATGGAACAACTGGTCACCACTCCCACAAGAGGAGAAAACATACTGGACCTGGTCATTACTAATATGGGGAATCTATGTTCCACACCAGAGGTACACCTCTCATTGGTAAGATCAGACCATAAATTAATCTCAATGGACATCCATATCCCGTCCCCACCCCCAGCCAAGATAACCACGGTGAAGAACTTCTCAAAAGCAAACTTCACACTTCTCAAAACCGAGGTGGAATCCTTCAAAGCCCCCGGGCCACTGGAAAATATGGCCCAAACAGCAGAATCCTTTACAAACGCATTCTATGGACACCTACAGGAATGCATGGATTGTGCTATCCCAAAGAAAACCAAGACTCACTCCTCCAAAGGCAGGAGACCTGTCTGGTGGACCCCAGCCATAAATAAGCTATACAACAGAAGGAGGAAGCTACTACACGATAGAGCAAAATCCCAAAAAGGGAAGGCATCTCTGATCAGCACTAGCAAGAAACTACGATCCCTCATAAAGTCATCTAAGGCCGGCTTTGAAAGAAAAATTGCACAAGACGCTAAAGATAACCACAATGCCTTCTTTAGTTATGTCAGGAACCTGGGTGGCAACTCCCAGATATGCTCTGAGTTAGTGCAAAATGACAAAAAATACACTGAACCCACAGACATTTCCAACATCCTGGCAGACAGGTTCAGTGCAAACTCCCCCCCAAAATAGCAAATGTCTATCCCAAAAGAGTGTAGCCTCCCTGACATCACAGATGCACAGGTGAGAGCTGCCCTCTCCAAAGCCAAAAACACAGCATCAATGGGACCAGACGGTGTCCCGGGCTGTGTCTTACACGAGCTCCAAGAAGAACTGAACCCTCACATAAAGTCACTGTTCAATCTCAGCCTTACTACAGGATATGTACCCAAGGAATGGCATACAGCAACAGTAGTCCCGCTCCACAAAGGTGGTGCCACAACGGACCCCGGAAACTATTGCCCTATAAGCCTGACTAGCCTGGTCTGCAAAGCTATGGAGCGCATCATCATGGAACTCATAAACAATGACACTGAGAACCTCCAGTCACTGGATCCTACCCAATTCGGCTTTGTTAAGAGCAGATCTTACCTCTTGAACCTGGTCGACTTCTTTGAAACAGTTACCAAGAGCATAGATGAAGAGAAGGTAGTCCACACAGCCTACCTGGACCTCGCAAAAGCCTTCGACACAATACCCCACTCGGGCATCATAAATAAGCTCACCAGCTTAAATATCAACCCCTATGTCACAAGATGGGTTGCAAACTGGCTTAGGGATAGAACCCACATAGTCAGAATCGCAGGTGCCATGTCAGACTCTAAACCAGTTACAAGTGGCGTCCCACAAGACTCAGTCCTGGGACCTCCCTTGTTCAGTACATATTTCTCTGAGGTACAGGTTAACACAGGAGGACTATGGCTGACCAAGTTCGCAGATGACTGCAAACTGGGTGCCATAATCGAATCTCTGGCTGACACAAGCATCCTCCAAAAGGGTCTCACCGAGACGGATAACTGGTGCCAGAGCCATGGCCTAAAGCTAAATGCCAAAAAGTGCATAGTCATCTCGTTTGGGAAAAACAAAGTGCCCATAAATTACCACATAGGTGGTAATCCATTAAGTACAGAAGAAGTAATTAGGGATTTGGGGACCCAAGCTGATAGTAATCTCTCCTTTGACAATCACGTGGCCAAAGTGGTTAGAAAGACCTTCTATATAGCCCACCTTATCATGAAAGGGTTCACATCTAGATCAAGAGAGGTCATTGTGCCTCTCTACTCATCACTCATCAGGCTCATAATTGAATGCAATGCCCCATTTGGGATGTACCTTACCCGACACCTGCAGCAACTGGAAAGACCCCAAAAGTACCTCACCAAGAGGATCAAGGGTCTCAAACAGATGCCCTATGCAGTTCGGCTAAAAAAACTCCAGCTCTACTCAGTTGCTTACCACCTACTCAGAGGCGATCTGTGCCTGACGTATAAAGCCATGTCCAACCCAGAACTAATGGATATGCTCCACATCAGGAAATCCAAATCCCTTAGAGCTACATGCTCCAGGGACTCAAACCTTAGCACAGAAATAAATAGGACATGCTGGAGGGACAGATTCATATCCCAGAGGCTCCCCTCACTCTGGAACAAAATCCCAATCCATGTTAGGCAGAGCCCCTCACTGACCCTCCAAGAGAAATCTTGATGAGTGGATGGGAGATCGTAAGTTTACCCCTGGGATCTCTTGTGTGTCCCTGCTAGACAGAGGCACAGTAAACTAACCTTAAAAGGGCTATCTTCTGCGACCTACTAACAATAGGCACAGTCAACTAATTTAAAAGGGTGGCGAAAGCCAAATGCACTCTGGCTAGGCTTATAAATGCCCTAGAGCAGATAGCCTAGTATCAACCTATGAACGTATAAATAGATTACACTGGCTAACACATTCAGATAAATACATACATTGAATTGCATAAGACATTTTAAACAGCTCAGCAATTAAACCTATCATTTAAATAATTGAAAGTCAGTACTGAGCCAGAAACCAATGCACTTCACACCTCATCAATTTGGATATCACCATTTTCACTTCTGCTGGCACCCATTGTTTAATCCAGTATGTCTAAGATCAAAAACACTTAACAGAAGACAAAGGATCACTGTAGCAATTTTAAAATAACTAACATGCAAAACCAATTGACTCAGGCTTCTCATCACAAATTGAGAACGATATAACAATTTTTTATATATTTAGTCAACATTTTAGTTAATATAGCAAACTTTAAGAAACTTAATTTTCAGTGGAGATTTAGACAGGTGCAGAAAATGAGAATAAAGCTTCATATACAGTTGTAAGTGCCCTATTTATAGGCTTGTAACACACTTGGAACCGATGTGAAAAAATAATTTCAGTGAAAATCAGGGGAGCAACAAATATCAGTTGCCCAAGAGCAGAGTTGAAAACCAGAGGTTGGCATGAGAGGAAGCATATTCATTTTAATGATGTGCTTCCTCTGCAAGAACCAAAACCTCTGAATGTATGAATTGGCTTAAGCTTACAGAAACTGACATGTCAAAATGGTCAGGAACACAAAAGTAAAAAGTACATTAAAGTATTCGGCTAATATACTTTTTTGTTGTAGGCATGTAAACATGCTATGGTCTTGAAATGCAGTCACCAATGTATATACTGTCTGTAAAAATACCATGCATATACTTTTTGTCCAAGTCTTCTTGAAACACTGTAAAAGATCTCAGCCTTCAGTGCAGACAAGACAGCATATACTCCTGCTCTACCCCCACATCACACACATGCACGTCGGCACACACACACACACACACACACACACACACACACACACTAAATTTATCGCCTAACCTAATCCTAAAGACTCACAATCTTGCACACTTTTAGTCTATCCTCTCAATATATCCACAATCCTGCAATACACACACACACATGTATGAATATATACATATATATATATATATATATATCTATATATATATATATATATATACATATATATATATATATATATATACACATACACATATATATGAGAGAGAGAAATAAATATAGATACACTTACATGCACACACACATTCTCTTTACATACATTATTAATTTAAAAATTTGCATTTCTAAGAGAATATCATTGACAAAGAGTGAGAAGAGTAGAGAACTAGCACAGAACCTTACAGTATATCTGTGTTAAATGTACCATCAGTAGATGATACAACCTTAGTTTTCAATAAGGTTTACTTTCAGGTAGTTGAGAGGCCAGAAAACAGTATTATCTCCAAAGTTATGTCTTTTGAGTTTATCAAGAAGGCTAAGGTGGGAGGTGTGGCCAGTGTAGCTTATCTTAACAGCTACCCCATAATGTGTTACCCTTATTTAGCTTTTGTTAACCAGGTTAGACCCACTAGACTAGTGGCCTTTTTTCAGGTGAGACATTAAATGGTGCTTATACTATTAAGGGAAATTTGGCCTGGGCATTAGGAAACTTCTCTCTACTTTTTTCTGTACGTGCCATGGGATCTTTTGTATCCACCTGAACAGTAACCAGTGCTAGAAGACTGGATCTCTGCTTAATGCTTAATGTTTCATCTGAAGGATGACACAATCAGGAGTGCAACATATCTCTAATGGTGCTCTGCAGTTACCTGGACTGGAATAAAAAACACAGACTCTTTTGGTCTTCCAACACCAAAAGTGAGTTTGCTACCTGTTGAGCATTGACATCACAACTGGCAAATATGCATAAAATTACTTTACATTGCCTTATGATAATATATTATTGAAAATTCTCCTCAAATCTCCCACCTCACACCTCTACCTTAACATATTATCTTTTCTTGTTTGTGCCTCTATTTAATCAAGGGTGTAAAAAAGCTCTCTTTATATCTATTGCACAGAATGGCCCATGGAGATCAGTGCTATGCCACAGAAATCAAATAAAAGTAAAATATACTCAGTCTTGAGGACAACATCATGATTAAAACATAACACCTACCTTAAACACAAGTTTCATCTCCTTTGCATATATTAACACTTTCCCCAGGGATTCAGAATCACTCCCAATGCTTGTATTAACAGATATGATAAAATGTTCCTGTTTGCACAATGTGGTATTTTACAATTCAAAGACACATTTGATGCAATGAGGAAAGACCTTATTATCGGCTAATCCGTATGTCACTGAATCACTCAAACCTATATAGATATTGTCAATAAACCTAGAGATAAAGGCAAGCTAGTATCCTACTTATTTCTAGACTTGCCTAAAGACTTCAACACAGTTTGCTACAGCAAATTTCTTCTTCAAATGTCTTCATTAGATCTCTCTTAGCCCACTCTTCTTCTTTGGTTCAAAAGCTACCTATCCAATAGGTATCAGTCAGTAAAATGGCACTCCACCTTCTTTCTATACCTCCCAGTCACCACTTCTGTACCACGAGTCTCTATCCTTGGTCTCCTCCTCTTTAATATTCTCACCAACACCCTCCACACAGCCAGTCAACATGCCTCCCTAATACAGTACTCAGATGACTCCACATGCTCATCTGACAATGTGGCTCACCTCAAAAAAAATACTCAGGGATGTTTAACAACTGAAACATGGCTTTGTAAGTCAGAACACATGCTCAACCCACCAAAAAAATCAAACTTCTACTTTTTTCCCCACATTCCTTTCCAATGGAAAAAAACTAATGTAAAGTCCTCTCTCTTGATAATACAACCACTGAAGTCACTTCTTATAGCAAATTATTAGTGATGATAGGGGATGCTAATCTTAATTTTGACTTGCATATACAAAACTGCATAAGAGAAACTCATCAAAAACTGGGGATGCTTTACAGAGACAAAAAACTTTCTCACCAATGCAAGTAAAGCTATACTTGCCACTACTTACCTCTTCACCCCACACTTCTTTATGGCGCTCCTATCCTTACTGACCTTAAGCAACACACACACACACACACACACACACACACACACACACACACACACACACACACACACACACACACACACTCTGCTGCTTGGGGACAAGCATTGAAAAACACATGCACACAGAGGTGACACATCTCATATTAGATGACCTACCCATCTATTTATGTGCAATACACAGTGATATGACTATTGCATGCACCACAGTGCCTTTGTATTAGAAACTGTGTAACTGTGCTTGTAAGGTGGGTGACATCTGTAGGGGCTGCAACTAGGTTGGCAATGGAGGAGTTAACAGGGTGAAATAGGCACACAAAATGGTATAACCATCACATACACACAGTAAAGACAGCCATAGGGGATATGCATACAAAAACACATACACAGTTTCCAGTAGATTAGTAACCCTACATATCCACTTGTATGTACTATAGTGCTACGTATACATTACAGGCACCACAGAGATTACATGATAGGGACATAACTTACTACCTCTTACAAACAAGTAATCTTGGGGATGCCTTCATGGATGGTGGGATAAAACACCCAAAATAGCAACCGGTCTCATATATTGCTGTTACACACCTAGACAAGTGATAGAATAACAGACTTTGTATCGGCATGATGTTTCAGACAGGTACTAAGTCTGATCCTGACATGACTGTCACTACAGTAACTGACCTTTGAAAGACATGCGTAAATGGGCGTGCCTTCGTTGAAGGCTGGGCTTTGAGCTGGCACCTTGGCACAATAAAAATCTACTGCCAATCATTAGCGGACCGGAGTTCCGCTGTGATGACCCCTAACCGGGAAAAGCCAAAAGAAGAACAACAAAGTATGCTCTTCTATTTTTAGAAGCCATTACAGCCATTATGAAGGACACTAAATGATTAGTTTTACTACAGAGCTATGCACCGTAAACAGTTCTACTTAACCTAACTTAGTGAATAGAAAATTAAGTGGGATTGCACTATTAAACAATGGTTCCCTGGCATAAGCACTAGTCAGTTTTTTTTTAATCCAGCATGGGAATGAGCAGAGACAATTTAAAGTTGAATTGAAAGATCTTATTTTTTGGGGAAAAAAAAACCAATACCTCCCTTGTAGGTGTCCTCACCCTCTGCATATCTTTGTCAATATAATGGACTCAGAGGCTGTTGTACCTTTGGTGAAAAGTAAGCTTTCCCCCACACTGACCTTCACCAAACCAAAATAATGTGTCCAAAATAAACTGCCCTGTGTTTGATGAGTCACATGTGGTAGTTCTTCTCTGTGCTACAAGCTTCAGCTTACATGCTTCACTGACACTAACTTGTTTCTTTTACTAAGTGTAAATATTTTCAGTGAATATCTTTCTGCCACATTAATTACATTATCCTTCAACCATATACTGCCCTCCAGTTTTCCTCATCTCTTTTGTCTAGGTTTTATTTCCGTATATGATAGAACTCACTATCCTCCAGCTCATTTAATTTTAATTTCCGTTAGGGTGGAGACGTAGAGTAGTGGTTAACATTGCTGCCATATAGCATGTGATTCTTCAGTCTGATTGGGGATGGGATGACGTCTGTGGGGTATATTAATGTCACATGTATGTCCATGTGTGTTTCCACCTGAAGCTTTAGTTTCTTTTCAGATCTTAGAGACATGCTGTAGGTGATTTGTACTGATGATTCTGCAAATGTCCCGTTGCTGTAACTGTCATGTCTGAGGTTTGTAGATGTATTACCCATGATTAATCTCACTGCTTTGCACATACTGAGTGCAGGGATGGGCTATACCTCCTCTGCAACCCTGAATTTACTTATGAGGTTTATCAGTGAAAGAATTAATGTAATCATTTAGTGTCATAGTTATTTGAATAGTTGAACCAATCCTTTCTGACTGTACTATTAAAAACATTCTGCTTATTTCATATTCTTTGTACTTGCTTACCACAAATTAAATCAGTTCCATTTATTAAGTAATCTTTTTAGTGAAAGGTACTTTCTAATGCTTATGTTTTTTACTCTTAGTCTGTCATGCACACCCTCTCCTCCCCCACAACTTTCCTCTTTAGCTGTATGTCACCACACTGTTTAAGTATCTTGTGTATCCACATCATATCTCTTTCCCCTGCATTCAAGTGCAAATAAATTAAGTTCCTGTAACAGCTCTTTATACCCCTTGTCTTATAGTCCATTTCTTAGCCTGCTGGCCTTTCTTTGTAACTTTTCAAATGTCTTGATCTCGTAATCCTTTTCTGGACACCAGCACTGAGCATAACACTCAAGCTGTGACCTGACCAGAGATTTGTAGAGGGGTAATATAACCTCTGTATTCTTGGATTTTGGTCATCTAAGGATAAAGTCCATCTTTTTACTAACTATTGCTACAGCTTTCATGTTTGTATTGGGTAGTTAACTTCTACTTTTAGTGCGACGTCAAGGACTTTTCCCCAATCTACTGCTTGCAAGATTACTCCTCTCAGTTAGTAGTCTACTTTGGGGTAATTAGGTAAATACTTTTCATGTCCACTCATTAACCCTTAGATGACATCATCAGTCCACTCTGTCTGACTTCTCAGGTTTGCCTCCTCAGTCTCTACTGCCCCTGTTCTCTGCTGTCACTGTCTATTATGATCATACCTCTCAACCTCTTAGGGCAAGAAATCTGGACAAAGCCACAAATAATGGGAGGACAAAGGTCCCAAAATAGGGACACTTTTTAAATATTGCTCATGGAAACTTAGCAAGCTGATATAATGACAGGTTTTGCATTAACACAAATTTTCTGAAGAATATAAAGTCTGAAAATCAAATGTCTGCTATTATTTTGTGACTTTAGTCCTTAGTGATTTGCCAGAAAACTACAATTTTATGAGCAATGGAACAAAAATTTAAGTCAAAAATCTGGACATTCTGAGAAAATCTGGACAACTAAGAGGCATGCTTATGATGTCTACTACAAAGATACCAAACAACATCATCCCATCAACTAAAGCCTGTGGAAGCAATGAGAATTCCTGCAAATACTAATTTGCTATCTGCTTTGAAAACAGCCCTCTGTCTATTTAGTGAACTTTCCCTTCTACTGCAAATCCCTTCAGTTTACCTGTGAATCTCTTGTTCTGACTGATTTAAAAGTTGTTCTCATAAACACTTGTTTCTTTTCTATAGGACTGCTTGTGAGATGTCCTCCCTTTTCCCCTTCCCTCCAAGTTGGCTCACTTCTTTTCTTTTATGAAGATGGACATGAGAAAATCACTGAAAATGTCTGCCTTTCCCCTTCCTTACTGCAGTTCATCACCTCCTTGGCTAACGTCTGCAGCTCTTCCTTGACTTTTTTTCCCCGCTATGTGTATTTAACAAATATTTTCTTTTCTTTTCGTTACTATATTATTTCGGCTAAATCTATTGATTTGCCTTTTTTACACCCTTTATAGCACTATTTTTAGCTTTGTCATATTCATGCTTACACTGCTGTCCTTTCTTTTAAAAGTAATTTGCTGACATTCATATGTGCATTGTTGCATATGTTGAATTAAGTGCTGCAGTACATTTTCCCCTTGTCACTCCTTACATTTTTGGACCATATTTCAATAAAAAGCTTTGTAAACTTAATTAAACATGACCCCAATAAATGTAGTATTTCCCTTGGAGACATTACCTTGGGGATAGCATGAGGTGCATCCATAGACATTAACAGACACATCTCTGTTATACCCAGTGACATCAGCATTGGGATTTTTTTTTTTTAAGAGCATAAACTGAAAATGTTCTCTGTTGGGGCAAAAATACTGTTTAGTAGTTTATGCCCCTCATGCTGTGGTGCAAAGGAATGTTATTTAGTATAGGCAATTAATTTTAACTTATGAAAAGCCCTTTCTTCTATATCAACTGCCTCCTTATCCTCCTGGTGAGGCTGTTGTGGTGCAAAGGTAAGTTGTTTAACATCGACAAATCATTTTAACTTGTGAAAAGCTACTTCCACTGTATGAGCTTCCTCCTACTGCGCTGCACCATTGTCTTTCATTTCCCTGTCTTGCTCTTTTTCCTAATAGGTTAGTACTAAGCTAATTGCCCTTGCAAGCCATTTTAAGCCTAGCCAATTATTCCTTGTGAGACTCAAACCATGCACCTTGTGTTTGTAAGGCAAACACCTTAACCATTAGGCCACCCTCCCAACCAATTTCTTTCTGTAGTTTTTGTTTTGTCTTTAAAGTCAGTTTATTCCTTATTCTTCTGACCATTCTCACTTATCAGTTTCAGAAGCTTCCCTAGTGTAAGGTAGTCTGTCTTTCCATAATTCCACACTTTGGTTTTATTTGCCTGCTTGTGAATTCAGTTCAATCATGGTCACTGTTAGCCAAGGCTGCTTTAACTTTTAGGGATTAAACCCCATCTCATCCAGGTTAAGTATAATGTCCAGTTTTTTACCATTCTTTATGTCTTCATTTACTGAATGGATAACTCTTTCTTACTGTAGTAGTGCCTTTATTTTGTTAATCTACTTATTTGTTAATTAGGTAAGCAAACTGGTCTCTCTTTGATCCTTTTCACCCATGAATTTAGTCACAAGGGTAAATGCAATACAATTCAAGGATATAACTGGTATGGTAATCCAGAAAAGCTGGGTCTAATTGTAGACAATATTGTTTTATACCTGAGAAAACCAAAAAAGAACATTTCACTGTTGTGGAACATCTTGAGGCAGTTTCAAAACTTTTGTGGATATAAAATTAATGAAGCTAAAATAAAGAAAATAGCTGTAAATTATGTACTCACACATTGGTTCAGCAATATCCATATTTATGGGGACGTGATAAAATGAAGTACTTAGTAGTATGGATTTACAAGGATTGTGGTGTGGCACACAAGTATATGTGGGAAGATGCTAAACAAAGATAATACAAAAACTGAGAAACTGGAAGCTCTGTTATATGGATATGGATAGGAAGATACAAGCAGTTAAATTTTTTTTAGTCCCTTTAGTTTTATAAATAGGTCAGGCATATTTCTATCAACGAGAGGAGAAGTTGAGGATAGCAATTAATAAAGAACTGAAGGATTTTATCTGGGAGGGGAAGATGGCAAGAATCCACTAAAATAACCTGATACTCACAAACATTCCACACACAACACCAAACACATTACACACTGCAGACAACACACCAGTGTCTCACAAACATAGCCCATAATGCAAAACAATAAAACATCACAGCCCACAAGGCATAACAATAAAACATCATAGCCCACAAGGCATAACAATAAACCAAACATACAAGTCATTGGCGACTCAATTGTGAGACACACCAATATCCCCCTCACCAGGCTCGACAAGAAGAAGGTCATGGTCAGTTGTCTATGTAAAAAGAATAAACTCCAAATACCAAATAGGGTGACTGGAAAATAAAATAAAGATAAATACAAAAAGTGAAAAACTCTAGTCACTCACAGCTGCAGGCAGCCAATGTGTCCAAAAATTCAGTTCAAATCCAAAATCCAGTAAAAATAATCCAAGATAAGATAATATTAAGGGTTTACTAAAAAGTACTTACGTAAAAAGTGAGTGCTTTCACAGTGCACCTGACCACTTCATCAGACTTTAGAAATTATACAACACAGAAACCTGTTTAAATATCCTAGCTAACCAATCAAAAACATTTAAGAGCATACTCATTAAAAGTTAAAAATATATGCACACATAATAATGCAGTCACATTTAAAACCACAAGTCTAAGTGCATTTTGATGCTTAAGTGCACATGCTTTTAAGAAAGGTTTGACGGAAACTTTACTATTCAAACCAGGTGGTTTGTCAGCTTTAAAGAACTGGATTTTGGATTTGAACTGAATTTTTGGACACATTGACTACCTGCAGCTGTGAGTGACTGGAGTTTTTCACTTTTTATATTTACATGGTCAGTTGTCAGTCTGGTGCCAGAATCTGCCACATCACAACACAAGCACTTAAGTCTCTCCACAACAAGTACAAATATGACTCTGTCATTGTCCATGTTGGTGTGAATGACTTGAGGCATGCCTCCCTGGAAAATATGAAGAGAGACATGATTGAGATCTCAGAGTATGTGTTCAAGGCAGGTATGACCTTAGCCCTCAGCAGCATCCTGCCTTCACCAAGAGTGATGCCACAATACCAACAAAAAATAATTGACTTCAACAATTGGCTTAGTTTCTGTTATCATTCCAAGGGGATCCAGTATCTGTCTCCCTGGGATGACATAGTTGACAAGCCTCGATGCTTTGTCAAAGATGGCCTCTACCTGTCACCACTGGGATTCTGGATCCTGGCTAAGGCTCTTGACTCCCCCATTGTGCCTTTTTAGGCAATGTCCCAAAGACAAATCTTCCAACATAAAAGATCTGTCAAAAAACAAACTGAAAGTGTGCTAGGTGTTCATGCCATTACTTTTTATCAGTATTGATCAGATGGTGTGGATGCTGGCAGGGTGCTACCTACAGCTAGGGACACACCTGCATGGGACATCTGCACTGCATGCTGCATTCTTTTTGTTTTGCCATATACAGGTGGGGGTCATATTGTACCCATTCCCAACAGCAGTGATACGACCTGAGAGGTACCTGTGGGTGGTGTTTGGGTGAGCTGGGTGCATGTGTGCTATGGACACTACTTGCATCTGACGCACAGATATGCATGGGGCATTCCAGTTATGCTGGCATGTGTAGGTACATCAGCTGTTTCCCAATACATCAGTTCTAACACCTTTGTGATCTGCAAGTGTTTGGGCAGACTACACCGGTATTCACTACTGCAGGCCCAGATAATGTGATTCATACCTGTATGTACAATTCCAACGGTGTGTCCATTTCACAGTTACACATTATATACTGTATGTCTTGGGTACTTTCCCCTGTGTACTGCTTGTATATCTAGCCCAACAGCCATGCCATGTCAATCTTTCAGATGGTGATGCATATTACCACCATACATTTACAATGGCTTACTGTTAGCATGTGTTATACTGGTGGGAATTGTCTTTGGCACTGCAATTGTGAGGACTTGGCCCTGTCATCAGCCGTAGTGGTCAATGTCCACCAGGTCATACCTCAACATGCATACATACTGACCACTGTCACACAATATGAAACACACACCAACCTAACACACACATACCTGTATGTTGTACAAATGCTACAATCTATCCTGCTGCCTTGGCCACCTCTATACATCTGTGCTCCAGGGGTATTATACCTACACATGCATGTTACTACATTTCTACACAGGATGGGGGGCACACCTGACTGTTACTACATGTCTACATAGGATATGGGGGGCACACCTGACTGTTTCTACATTGCTACACAGGATTAGGGGGGCACATCTGACTGTTACTACATTTCTACATCGGATTGGGGGGGCACACCTGACTATTACAACATGTGTACATTGGATTGGGGGGCACACCAGATCGGTACTACATTTCTACATAGGATGGGGGGCACACCTGACTGTTACTACATGTCTACATAGGATATGGGGGGGCACACCTGACTGTTACTACATTTCTACATCGGATTGGGGGGGAGCACACCTGCCTATTGCAACATGTGTACATTGGATTGGGGGCACACCGGATTGGTACTACATTTCTATATAGGATTGGGGGGGCACACCTGACTATTACTACATCTCTAAGTAGGGTTGGGGGGAACACATCCGACTGTTTCTACATTTCTACATAGGATGGGTGAACAACTGGCACTTGTACACATTTGCTATGTCTGTACTGGTATGTCAGGTACTCCATTTCATTCTGTATTCTAACCTATCATGCTGACTAGAGGCATATCAGTGTACTACAGGTCTTAAGTTTGATTGATCTACATATCAGTTTCTGACTTCCTACCTTTCAGAACTAACATCCCACTGCCTGACCTGATGTAGTCTGTCTGTGTAGGCCTGGGGGGGGTTACCCATAGGCATCATTCAGAGGCCATAGCACAGGCTCTGTTTGGGTTTGTCTACACCTGTCCTGCTGGCTGAGACTGTTGTTGGGTATATGAACCTCCCTGACTGGCATGTGCGTGTCATATGGACACACATGTGGTTCAGCACATTTCCTGCAGTGGGTTTTGTCACCATGTGTAGTAATGGCTACTGTGGGGACACCAGTATCTGTTACAGATCTCATGCCACCACTATAGGTGTCTACTATCTGTTGGCATCCTATTCAGCAACCCAATTCCCTTGCATGCCCACATCAATACCATAGATACAAATAACAACACATACTACTCCAGTCAGCAATTGGTAAGGAGAGTGACTTACCTTGTGGGTTTGCCAGTATTGAGGATGGTGCTGGGGGCTGCCTATGTTGGATACACATAGTACACTCCCTATACATGGTTGGCACAGGTAGTGTCATGTTTGGCATCCCTTTTACTGTATGTGCGAGTCAGAGAAAAGTGTAATTCCCTGGGTCCCTATTGTGTCAGTGTATGTGCTATGCCAAGGCCATGGCATACTGGGCATGCCTCCATCTGCCTACTGGGTCAGGCTCAGGTTGTTCCTCCTACAAGTCACTCTGTGCCTGTGCAGGCCTTGGCACTGGTGGGGGGCTGTGTGGCCCTGTCAAGTGCTGATCCTGCTGCAGCTGTTTCCGCAGGATCATATTGTGTAGCATGGGACATACGATAACAATTTGAGTACATGTAGCTGGTGAGTACTGCAAGGCTCCACTGGGTGTGTGTCCAGGCACCAGAACCGTGACCTGAGCATCCAAAACACATGCTCTATTATGATTCTGGTCTGTGTGTGTGCCTCATTATGGCATTCTTGTTCGGGTGTGTGCATTTCTGATGGGTGTCATCAGCCACGGCTTCCGTGCATAATCACATCCCCCACTAGGTGACCATAAGGGATGTCCCCATTGGCAAATCTCTGGTACAGCTGCATCAAATGCCAGATGTAGGAATCATGATAGCTTCCAGGGCAGCCAGCACACACATTTATTATAATGTCCTGGGCATCGCACATGACCTGGCAGCTGATGGAGGGGAAGCCCTTGCGATTGTTGTAGACCCTACCCCGCTCACCTGGTGGTGCTTTGATGCATATGTGCATGCAGTCTATAGTACCCACCACCTCAAGGTATTCTGCTATTTGGTGGAAGAGACGCATATTGCTGGCCAGCAGCTCACGGGTGTTGAGGAAATATATGTGCTCACCGGCATGTGCTGACATGGCATCCAGGAACTGGTGGAATACTCTGGATGCTGATGCCTGTGAGATTCCCATGATATCCCCAGTTGGGCTTTGGGAGGTACCTGTGTCTAGTATTCCTAGGCCTACATATACCTTGGTATCCACTGGGATGGGTTCTTAGTGCTGTGTGTCAGGCATGGCAGCATAGCTCAACAATTTGCTGAAGGAGGTCCCTGTCCACCCTATAGTGTTCCTCTATTGCCAGCTCATGTAGCCCCTTGTAGGTTACCCTGGGTCTCTACACTCTTCTCCATCTCCTCACTATGGGTTGGTCGACAGCAATCTCATCATCACCACCCTCAGCCTCTTCCACATGTTGATGTCTGATAGCTGCTGCAGTCACTATCATTCTGTTGTTTTTGTTTGTTAAAAGTTCCCCACTTGTATACACCGGTGGTGTAGAGTATGTGGGAAAAACCAGAGGGAAAGGTGTTTGCATAGTTTATAGTTGTGTTCTGGGCTGTGCTTGTCTACTGCCTGTGTAATTGGCTGATTCTGATACATTTCACCTGCCAGCTATGCTAGTTCTTCTAGATTACCTTCCTACTTGCTGTTTTCCCTTCCCATTGCCTTCCTGTTTAAGCCTGGGGGCGTACCGCACATAGCTGTTATTTTCTGGTTTACTATATTTTTTTCTTTTAAAACCCAGTGCGTGGCGCTCACACCCACTTAGGCAATGTAAAGAGTGCTAGGCAGCCTCAGACACACCCTCTTGTGTCTTGCTAAGCTAAGGGCAAACCTGAACCACAGGGCTCCAATCCGCTTATAGTAGGCATGACACACACCCCTATGATATCAGCTAACTCCTAGGCTTGCATCAAGCTATTCCTGCTCTTACACTGTTTTGTGCTGACTAGCATGCAGGGGAAATCTGGGATTCAGTATCATTCCCCTCATTTGCACAGGATTGCCTGCTGATGCATAGTTACAGGTCCCACACTGAGCCTCCCCCCATAGCAAACACTATTCACTGACCATGTTGTCTTCTGCCTGCCATTGAGTATAATGGCAAAATAGTGATTTTGGTTAGAATGCTTATTTTAGGTATTTTTTCCTATTTTTCGTCCAATCCCATTTGCGCGCCGCTGCCCTACGCTTAAACAGCCAAGATCGGCTAAAAAAAATAAAAGTTGATTTTTTTTATTTTTGCAACTGTTTTCCATGTCAATGGCCTTATACTTGGCCATTGGCATGCTTTCTACATAATATCCACCCTTTATTTGGAGCTGTCATGGCTCTGTTTTTTAGTTTGCAGAAATGTACTCCATTACTGGCAGAGTACATTTCTGCAGATTACACTAGTCCTGCACAGCCGGTTTGCAGCTTCCCGGATCGCAAATTCACCTAATTTGCATGGATTTCTTCTGCAAATGGGGTAATTTGCATACAGGGGCTGAGTCCGTGCAGAACTAGTGCAGGAGCGCTCGTGCACGTCTCTACAGCTTATTCCTGGATCGCACGGCAGACATATTGCCTGTTGAAGCTCCTGCACTAGTCCTGCACACTGTGCAGGGTTTGCTGAATCCGGAGGCATGATTCTATCACTGTTTGACAATTTCTTAAGAATAAAGTTCCACTTACCTGTAACATCTCGCAGTTGTCTTGTATATATGTACTAAGGTGCCAGTCTTCTACAAAGATCGCCTTTGGAGTAAATCCCCTATAAACTCAGCCAGTACCCATGTAACAAAGCATGGCTATTATCCTTAGCATATAGCTCAACAGAACCATTGGGCTCTTCACAAAATCCACTCAACCCTGTCTTAAAAAAATGAGATGTAATATAGAAAAGATGCACTAATTTTTTTTTTGTAATTCTTACTGTTACTTAGGGTTCTGAATTAAGCCAAAAAAATACGTAGGGCATTGAAACTATACCTCATCTGCTGCAAACTGTACCCCACCAATAATGGCTTCTACAGCAGTTCTGATACATTGAAATGACAGTCCCTATAGTATGAAGCATTAATAGTGTAGGAATCTCTCAGATATGTAGAAACCTCTGTCTCCATGGCCCATTAAGATGAATAGGGACATTTTCTCCTTTATTGACTGCCTCATCAAGCTAAATGGAGATATTTTTACCTCATTTCACACTTACTGGAGGAGTTTTCTGTGCCACTTAAAAGTTTTGATGTACGCGAATATTCATGTGAATAATGAATTCTAACACAGAGCTAAGACTGATGAAATCAAGATTATAGTAAATCAGTGAAATAAAAAAAATGTGCACCATGGCTTCACTCATCAAATAAATTTTTTTTAAATGCAGATACTTTAGTCTGAAAGTAATTATAAATTGTTACTTAAAATGTAGCTAATGGCATAATAACAAGTATTACAAAGTTTGTGTGAAGACTGAGATGATAACTATTAACAACATTTTTGAAATGGTTCTGGATATGAGCACTGAAAGCAAAGGCTGACTAACAATAATAGGTTAACAAGCACATTTCCTAGGATACATGCAAGTAACTGCATGCTCACTGTCCTTTGGGACATGATAGTGTGCCCCTCAACCCAAGCCCATAAGGCAAAACACTTTGCCTAATGTACTAATCGTAGGTGACTCAGTTGTGAGACACACTGATGTCCCACTCACTAGGCTGAACAAGGAGAAGGTGACAGTTGTCTATCATGTGTCAGGATCAGCCACATAACACATGCATTCAAGTCACTCCACAACAAGTACAAATATGACTCAGTCATTGTCCATGTGGGTGTGAATGACCTGAGACATACCTCCCTGGACTACATGAAAACAGATGTGATGGAACTCTCGGATTATGTGGCCCAGACAGGTACGACCCTAGCCCTGAGCAGTATTCTACTGTCACTCAGAATGATACCACAGTATGAGCAGAAATTATTGATTTCAACAATTGGCTAAGTTTCTGATGTCATTCTAAGGCAGTATCTGTCTGCCTGGGATGACATAATCGATACACCTCAATGCTTTGCCAGAGAAAATCTAGCAATAAACTCTGGTCTCAAAACAATATATGGAATTTGCTGGTTCAGATATCACGGCTCCGAGTTTGAGATCAAACAGTCATACAATGCTTGACTTATCAGCTTTCTTCCAGCAGAGTGCACTGTGATTACATTTTTGATGCTCAGTACAACCTACAGTTTAATCATAACATATAGTTCTCTTTTACATTTGCAAACCCAGCCTGTGGATTATATTAATATTTACAAATCACATAGAATTAAAGATTCTATCTGGCGGGTCTATATTACAACATCGAAGTTTCAAAACTTCGAATGTTCTAATATCGAACCGTATTTAGCGAACGCTGAAAATATCGATGCTACAGAAAACCGATTTTTTTCCTAGGGAAAGAATTCGGTTGTCTGTTTCTGTTGCTTTGGTATTTTCAGCACTGTGGTGGAAAGTTACGGGTCGGGTTCAGGTACGTGTGCAACGGAGCACAGGTTAGGTTAGTTAGGGTGCAGGTTAGGTATGTGTGCAATTGTGTGGATGTGAGGGTTAGGGTGGGTTAGGTGAGTTAGGGTTAGGGCGCGGGTTAGGTATGTATGCAGTTGTGTGGACATGAGGGTTAGGGCGGGGTAGGTGAGTTAGGGTTAGGGCGTGGGTGAGGTGAGTGTGCGATAGTGCCGGACCTTAGGGTTAGGGTTAGGGTTAAGGTAAGTGGATAGTTAGTGGTGTATGTATAGTTTAGTGTAGGGTTAGGTGTAAGATTTTAGGTGTATGTGTGTGGATTGCTGTTTGTTTGGTGTGCTTGTGTTGTGTGTATGTGTTTTGAAACAGCAATTTTTTTCCCTAGGAAAAAATTTGCTGTTCTGTATGTTCGATGTTTTCAACTTTCATTGAATAGGGTTCGATATTAGAACATTCGAAGTTTTGAAACTTCCGTGTTCTAATACAGACCCTATCTGGCTGGCCTGGCAGCCTTTCAGTTTTGCACACCCCCAATGATCCCTACTGTAGTTTGTCCATGTATGTACAAACACTTAATTGACACCATATGTAACATTTCCCACAGTTATCCCTTTAGTTGAATTTCCATGTCTGCGCAAACACTTCAGTGACACCAAATGAAACATTTCTCCCCAGTGACACCTTCAATAATTGTTCATGTCTGGCTTAGCACTTTGAAATCAAAATGAAGCATTTGCCCCAATGATTCCCTTTGACAATTTGTCCATATATGCCTAAGCACTTCACTGTCATCAACTGAAAGGATTTCCCCAACAATCCCTTCAATAGTTTGCTCATGCCTGCACAGTCACTTCAATGACAGCAAATGAAGCATTTCCCTCACTGATTGCATCAGTAGGTTCTCCATGTATACCAAAGCAGTTCCCCAAAACCAAAATAAAAATTTTCCTATAGACCACTTCAGTAGTTTGTTCATGTCTGCACAAGCACTTCACTGATATCAAATGAAACACTTACCCCAATGATCCCTTTAGTATTTGGTCCATGCCTGATTAAGCAATTTTATTGACACCAAATGACTCATTTCCCTCAATGATCCCCTTCAGTAGTTTGTGCACACATATGCAAGTACTACATTGATAGAAAATGCACCATTTCCCCAATGATCCTATCACAAGTATGCCCATGTATGCACAACACTTTCTCTGACATCAAATGGTACATTTCCCCCATTGATCCCTTCAGCATTTTGAACACATTTGCACAAGAACTTTTCCTGACACCAAATAACACATTTCCCCCAGCAATCCATTCAGTAATTTGCCCATGTATGCACAAGTACTCACCGACACAAATAAAACATTTCCCCAATGAATCCTGCACAAGCACTTGACCGATGCCAAATTAAACATTTCCCCAAAGACACTTTCACTAGTTTTCAATGTATGCCCAAGCATTTCGCTGTCACCAAATGAAACACTTCCCCCAATGACACTGGTACAAGCACTTTTACAGAGATCAAATGAACCATTTCCCCAAAGACACATTCAATGGTTTGTCCATGTAGGCCCAAGCACTTTACTAACATCAAATGAAAATGTTTCCCCCAGCGATCTATATAATAGTTTGTTCATGCCTGCACAAGCACTTTACTGACACAAAATGAAACATTTCCCTCAACAATCCCCAAAGTAGTTTGTCCATGCCTGCACAAGAACTTCACTGATTCCAAAAGGAACATTTCCCCAAACAATCCCTTCAGTAAGTTGTCTGTGTCTGTACAAGCATATCACTAACACCAAATGAAACATTTCTCCCAACGATGCCCACAGAAAGACTTCAGTGATAACAAAACAAATAATTTCCTCAAATGAACCCTTCTGTAGTTTGTCCATTATTGCTAAAGTTGTTCACTGGCACAAAATAAAACATTTCCCCCAGTGATCATTTTAGTAGTATGTCCATGTTTGTACAGGCAGTTTACTGACACCAAAATAAATATATATACCCCCTATGACCCCTTCAGCAGTTTGTCCTTGTCTGCACAAGTACTTTAACACCAAATCAAACATTTACACCAGTGATCCTTTCAGTACTTCTTCCATGTATGCCCAAGCACGTCTCTGACACCAAATGGAACATTCCAACCCAATGATCCCTTCAGTAGTGTCTCCATGTATACACAAGCACTTCACTGACATCAATGAAACATTTTCCCAATGATCCCTTTAGTAGTTTGTCCATGTCTGCATAAGCAGTTCACGGTCACCAAATGGAACATTTCCCCCAACAATCCCTGGACAAGCACCTTTACTGATATTAAATGAAGGATTTTCCCCAGGAACTCTTCCAGTAGTTTTGTCCATGTTTGCACAAACAATTGACACCATATGTAATATTTCTCACAGTTATGCCTTCATTAGTTTTTCCATGCCTGCGCAGACACTACATCAACAACAAACAAAACATTTCCCCCAATGACCACTTCAGCAACTTCTCCATGTATACTGAAGCACTTCCCCGACATCAAAATGAAACATTTCCCCTAGGACCACTTCAGTCATTTGCCCATGTCTGCACAAGCACTTCAATGACACTGATATATGTTCCTATTTTGAGTCCATGGCCACTTTATTTTTGGCTTTATCTACCTATCTTGAGTTAAGAGGTCAAGAGGTATGCAGATCTCTTAAATGCTTCTGCTCAATTGCTTTCACCACATTTGTATATACATGCACACACACACACAGGCGCATACTTCTGCATTCATTCATGCAAGAACATACACTTGCACACACACAGACAAACACACATGTGCACACTTTTTAATTTTTTTCTTTTACAAATCGCTAAACAGCAAAACTGCTCCTTAGCAAGTGTGAAATAATAGCTCGATTGATCTCACTCGCACTCTCATGCACACATACACTCAGTTCTTTTTTTTTTTTTTAATTTTCTTTTTTTTTTATTTTACACTGGCTAACACTGCTTGGCGAGTGTAAAAAAATGGCAGACGTTAGCTTTCATTTAATCCGAGCTCCATGGCATATACACATGCACTCACATACACACACTTCCAAACACTAGCATACGTGCACTCATGGACATCGCATACAACCAGACACACATACACTTTTTTTTTCCGATGTCCTTTTTGCCTGGCACAGCTTTCTTGATTTTTAAATCTGAGCCAGGAGCTGGTGTCATAGTTCACCAATCCAATGGAAGTCGGAGAGGAACACAAATCTACAGATTAGTTCATCCGGGGAGCTGAAACAAGACTGGAACTGCGGCTTTACAGAATATTTAAAAGTAAAATGACACTGTGGGTGAGAATGAAAGTGACGTTGTGAAGTGGGCATGACTTCTGTCAGCTTAGCTTGATCCCGAATTTTAAAGACTGCGATTGTCCCTTCAAGGGACCTGAATTTTAAACAGTGTGATTGTCCCTTTAAGGTAGTTTTACACAGCCTGTAAGTGTTCCACAGTTAGGAAATTGGGTTGTCACATTTTAAAATGCCAAAAGTGGGACTGTAAAAAAATGAATAAATAAACTTTATTGAATTATCACTTGTGACATAGGCAACCTTACATGTATTTAAAAGTTAATCAAACCATATTAAGTTCACATTTACAAACATTATTCAGCAAATGTTCTGTTCTATACAATATAATCAAACCAACATTACATAAATTGTTCAATTCCTTCCTTCTCTTAAACATCATTCCTCCTCCAAAGCATTTATCTGCATGTATCATTCTAACATGTTCCAATTTTGTCTATGTAATTTATGATTACCCTTTTTTAAAGACCCCACTTCCTGTTCTTTCAAGTATGGTTGGTTTAGAGTTTGAGTTCCATTTTCTAGTAATTGTTTTTTTTTGGCAGCCACCAGAATTAAACTTAACAAGGCCTTACTATGTCTAGGCAATTCAGATACTATATCCCAATTAAAAAAATAAAAATAATTTCCTTGGTTACACTCATTTGCTCACCTAGTATTCCTGACAGAGTACTCTGTAGGGAATTTTTTGAAGTCTGCCAACTCATTACACTCTTCAAGCAGGTTTCCAGGTACCTGTTTCATCCCCATTATGCTAATTTATAATTTACATCTGCCTGAGCAAAAAAATGCTTTGTAGTCTGCTCAGGGTATAAAAGGATCTATGTAAACACTTCCAGGCAAAAAATCTAAACCTCCTAGACTTTGCTACATATATGGGAGTCATGCATATGTCCTCCAATTGGATATTTTGAAATGAAATGTGAAATTTGCAGGACAAACCATACCCTTGCCCAGTGCAAATGACTGGATTTCACTTTTATTGCCAAAACAAATGCTCATTCTTACAGAATTTGAGTTATGTTGTTTGATGTCTCATATCGCCTACTATAAGGCGATCTCTGCTTGACTTACAAAGCCATGTCTGACCCAGCTCTGTTAGAAATGCTACATCTAAAGAAATCCCACCACACCACATGCTCCAGAGACCTCACGCTCATTACCACAATCAACAAAACATGCTGGAGGGACAGAATCATAACCCACAGACTGCCCATGCTATGGAATAGACTTCCCATACATGTGACACAGAGCACCTCAGGCCCTCTTCAAGAGAAATCTTAATGAGTGGATGGGAAATACAAAATTCACCCCAGGGATCACTCAGTGGCTTTACTCAACAGAGGCACTGGGAACTAAGGTCGGCTGGCACTATGCCAGGGTAATCCTATGGCTAGGCTTGTAAAGGCTCCAAGGCCATTAGCCTAGTACATACCTATGAACCTATAAACCTATGTAATCAACATATCTATCTATCGATCTATCTGGGAGCACTGAATTGCATTGTTCCATATGGAAAGTTTGTTACAAACTTATTAACACAATGATTGCAAATACATTGTTGTATTCTGAAAGAACAATATTTGTACAGTTCCTAATTATACAATTAAACATTTGTTTCACTTGTTTTGCCCTTGCAACACCCTCTTATTGTAATATTTGTGAAAGTAAACTAAAACAAGCTAACCTAACTTGTATGAGGATTTACTATACTGCCTAATATTTCATTTGAATCACAGCATTGTAGGAAATAAAAGGCAAGTAATTCTAGAAACCATTTATACCTTTTCAGTAAGCCACTCTCATGATGTACCTGCAGTTCTAGAAAGCCAATAAAGGCCAAGCTAGGAATGAATCTGCAGATTGCTATTCAATCCACAAGGTTCAGTGGCATTCTACTTAACACGTAGACAATTCATTCCAGAGATGGGGTACACATTAAGTAATATATCTTTCCCTTCAGGATGTTTTATTTGTATGTTGATGAATAATAAAATATCTGATTTGATTGTGGAGTTCATGTTTTGTGGAGATGAAGGAGATCAAGGAAGGTTGGGTCCTTAATGTCAGGTAATGCAAGGCACAGAGCTTCACGTAGGAAATCTATAAGAGATGAAGTTAGTAGATAAGGGTACGATTCTGTTTTGGTAGTTTAGAGTCTTTAGACCAGCAATCCGTTTAGTGAGGTATCCCTGTGGCCTTTCTGGCATCTTATTTTTTCTGGATAGGTACATACCATAGGGGCCACTGCACTCTAGAACTGGCATAATTAGAAGTATGTACAGGAAGATGATTATATATATATATATATATATATATATATATATATATATATATATATATATATATTTATTTTTATTTTTACTTAGTTGAGATGCTTTTTGAAATCAGTTTGGTTAGTTAGAAGGATTTTCTAACTACTGATGCAACATGGTCTTGGAAGTAAATTGAATTATTGATCAAGGTCCCAAGATCCCTGACTACTGTGTCAGTTTGGAGTTGGTATTGGCCTTGCAATAACTTGTGCATGAGGATTACTTCACAAATGTGGCCATAGTGTACTTTTTTGCATTCAACTTTAACCCCTTTTCTGTTCACCTTTGGTTTATGATTACTGCTTGTTTTGTTAATTCTCTACTGAGGGTGTTTGACAATTATACCCAGCTCACAGTCATCAGCAAATTTAGTTAGCCATAAGTCTAGATTTATGGTTTAGATGTCAGAAAATTATTTGCCAAAAATGATGTCCCCAGTACTGAACATGAAAGTATAAAGTAAAGTCTCCTTCTTGCTATGTGAGGTGGCAATTCCAGTCTTAACTATGTATGATTTATTCTTTCACTAGTTTGCTATCCACATTTCCACATAAACGCCTACATTTAGGTCTTTTTGCCATTTACAATTCTAGTATAAGAAAATGGTGTGAAATACTTGGCCAGATCCACATATGCTGCATAAACTGAATGACCACCATCAACCATCTCTGTCTACTACCTCCATGACCTTTGAGAGGACATTTACTAACTTAAGTAGACATGACCTACTCTTGTCATAACCAAACTGTTAAGGGTCTGGTAGTATGAGATTTTTGATACCATACCTTATGAAGTCACATATGCATTTCATGGCTTTGCAAACTACTCTAGTTAGGCTGATGGGTCTGTAGTTTCCTGGGTCTGTGGTAGGGCCAACCCCCTTTGTGAAGGGGTTTCACAACAGCTATTTTCAGTCATTCATAGACATACCTTCTGACTAAGCTGACAAGTTCAGGACAGGTTCCACATGGTATGTTTAGCTGAATTTATTAGGTATCCAGACAATTGACTGCCATGTAGAAGTGGCATTCTAGCTTTTGAGAGTACAGTTAGGAAGTGTCCCTTGAAAATGTAAGGGAATCAGGAATGTATGCAACTTTAATAACTATTTATGGGGTAAAATTAGCATTGAATTTGTCTGCAGGTATATAAGCTATATCTTTACGGTTCGAATGGTGAGATGATAAATCAGCAAGCAAAGGAGAGTAGCATTGCTGGAACTGAATTCATCCTCATGTCTTGGTGAGTACCTTCATGAGGTGGACCCTGTTTTTCACAAAATCTCACCAAGACGACACTGATATATAGACTATATTTTATATATCATACATCATGGATAGATGTAGGTTAAAAAATAAAAAAAGCTAGGTGCACAAGACTCAGGATAAAAAAGTGCCCAATCCTGGTAGGCACACTGATGCAGAGACTGGAAAAAATGGCAGTGTAGAATCCTCAAGATACAAAAACATTCTTATAATGGGGGTTGGCCAGGCACAGGGGGAGGATGCCCCCCCCCCCCCCATTGTAGAAGGAAAAAGTAAGTCACAAAAGTCACAAAAACTGATGGGCCAAAAAAGAGCCATAAAGACAATAGAGTGGACTACTGAGGATAAGAAAGAGATTATGTATTGTTACATTTATGCAAGTAGCCCAGAATTTCCAGACAGAAGATATACAAAAAGATTAATATAGAAATTAGAGGAAAGAAAAATACTTGCACAAGAAAAACTGTTAAAAGCTTCAAATAAAAATGTATGTTCATTAATACTACAGTTTTGTGAAAACATTATATAGACTGAGCAACTATGAGCTATTTGGAAAAAGAAGTGATGGAGGAAGTGCAAAAAATATAATGAACTAAACCTAGAGATTTTTGAAAGGTATAAAAAAGAAAGAGAGATCTGATATGGTGCAATACTTATGCAAAGGAGAAAGCCAAATTAATCAAAACAAAAAAACAACCCCAAAGATATTCAAAGAGAAATACAGGCCAAGGCATTCAGATATGGAAAATATCACAATACAAAAAATATGATCAAAGCGAGGGAACATAGAAGATTAGTAAAGTGGAACTTAAAAATAAAAGCTGAAGTTATGGAATACCTGCAAAGTGAAGGATTTAGTGTAGAAAGTATAACACAGGTTATATCACAATATGATGGAACGAGTTCCCCAAGTAGGGAGAAACAGGAGGAGCAGGAGACATCTGAACAAGAAATATGGAAATGGGAAAGAAAAAAGAGATTTAATATGGTGCAATATTTATGCAAACAGGAAAGAAAAATTAACCTTAAATAAAGATAAAAGTAAGGCTTTGGGAGATGTGGTGAAAATTGGGGGTGTATAGCTGTCATTGAATGAGGTGTCTTTGCTAGGGATAAAATTTGGGAAATTGATGTTGTTATGATACAGTCGGAGGTTACAGTGGAAGACATACAGACTGGCATCCAGGAAAAAGGTTTATCTGATGAATTCTGTATTAATGAAAATATAGCATATATGTTAAATGTTTACATGATTCTACAAAAATATGAAAAGGAAATTGTGAAGTTGGTGTTTTCTTTCATATGTGACTCCAGATTAAACCAGATAAAAATATATGTGTTCTATATGAGTAAAGATGAAGTTGGATTGGGGTTACTAAATCCATTTGTTTATTCTGTTTCTTTAAACTTGTATAGAGCATCAAAGTGGCTAACAGAGCAAATGCGAAAGTAATAGTGATAATGTATAAATATAAGTACAAAAACTTCTGGAAAGTAATAGGAATAAGAAAAGAGAAAACATATGCAAATGAAAAAATTAAAATCGTCAAGAAAAATACCAACACGGAATATAAAAATTGATGATGTAGAGAAAGATACATGGACGTGGTATATTAATGTGATCAAACAATATTATTATATAAATCCAAGGGAACATTTACCACAGAAAGTGATTAAAGCCATTAAAGTCAGGAAAACGTGGTGTACCCACACAGAGTGTCAGGATTCCTGTGCAGATTGGTAGTAAATAAGTTAACCAGTAAAGCAGAAGTTGCCACAAAAAAAAAAAAAGTTGAAAGAGTGTGTTTATTTTGAGGGGGCTGGAAAAAGCTGTGAGAAAAAGTGATAATATTAATGATATAAAAATAAACTAGATATGAATATGATGCATGGATATTAGAAGAACAAGTATAAAGAATATGTGAGAAGAGTAGATAATTTATTTTATGTAATATGAGTTATTTGTAAAGAAAGACTGAATAAAATTTTGTTTAATGGAAAAGGGATTTTGGCAGATATATTGTGAAAAAGTATTATTATTATCGTTTATTATTTATTATTACTGCTTTGATTATTGTTGTGGAAGGAGTGAGGGTCCATCATGAAAGAAGAATAATGAATATGTTATAACAAAACTGATAAATAGTAAAAAAGAGAAATGCGTCATAAAAGAGCCTGTAAATATGTACATTTTGTAAATGTGTAAACAATTTTTTTTTTTTTTTTTTATGTTGTGCAAAATAAAGGACTCCTCCTCTTCTCAATAGGTGCCATGGGTTCTTTTACATCTACCTGAGCTATCACCAACTCATGCAGATGAGACCTCATTTAACATCACATCCAAAGGATGACATGTGCAGAAATGTAGTACCCCACTTATACTACACTTCACTGTCTAGAATCCATCTATTTGGTGTGGGCATGGAACCTATTACTTTCGTCAGCAAAAAGTGAGTGTGCTCTCTGCTGTGCACAGGCATATTAGTTAAATTAAAGAAAAACTTGCATATAAAGTATTTAGCAGGAATTTCACAGAATGCCATTTTAATAGCTATTTTGTTAAACCAATTATAGTAAATAACAAATAGATGAGACAATAATAGGTATCATTCAGAAAATCTGAACTGAAAGCTGAAGAGTTATGTTACATAGAAGATATGAAGTAGAAATAAATAATGAGAGATCCACAGCGAAATAAAAGCATTTATAAAGAAATATGGCTTAAACAGACTTATTAAAAGAAGGAAAGAAATGTGGCATCCAAAGCTTTAGTATGCTATGGAGTTATCAAATATAACAGAAGATCATGACATTGTAGTATATTATTATGTTATCAAGCCATTATTGTATTATGATAGTAAAGTGGTTTGTTTGTTTGTGTCTTTCGGCTTTTCCCGGTTAGGGGTCGCCACAGCGGAACTCCGGTCCGCTAATGATTGGCAGTTGATTTTTACGTACCGGCTTGCCAGGCCTGATGCACAACCTTCAACGAAGGTACGCCCATTCACGTATGTCTCCACGCAGAAGACGCTCTAGCTGAGAATCGAACCGGACAGCGTCTTACTGTGAGGCGACAATGCTACCGCAGCACCACCATGGTGTTAGGCCCTAAAATTAATTACTAAAGTAATTATAACTCATCCCTATCTTTGTTGGTGAGTTAGTAAGGAACTGGTGCAGAATTAGAGGCCACAGATGAATATTTCCTAAATGTTATGAGGTTAGCTGGAGTCATGGGTTTTATTTGTATTTGAAAAGAGGCAGCTTTATAGTGCAACCTTACTAACAAGGACATTACAAGGGGGGTGAGGCAGAGGTTTTTCATGTTAGTGAGGACCAGGTCCAGTATGTTTGCTCCACTAGTGGGCATGTGGACTATCTGGTCAAGAGAAGGTTTGGAGAGCCCAGAAATCTCTGGGCCTGCAGGTTTGGGGTCATATATGATCATCATTTTATAATGATGTAGTTGAAGTTAAGCAGGAATATGGTATTAAGTTGAATGCTGTGTGTCTCCAGTAAGTTTAAATACAGGTCATGGATTTCCAGGGTCATAGAAGAGGCATCCATAGCTAGCAAGAGCATGGTATGGGACTTTGCCTATAGTAATTTGGACATGGAGAAGCCCAAGTTCATCATCCTGTTTGACCAACCTTGTGGTGACCTTGTTAGTGATGTAGAATGAGACACCTCCACCTTTAGTCCCTATTTGTGCAATAGCTGGCCTAAATGTTTGGGAGGCATTGTAGCCTTACACAGCTGGGGGGGTTCTTCTTGGCTTTAAATCATATCTCAGTAAATACACAGATACCTACGTTCTCCTAGGTAAGGAGAGCTTGGAGGGAGTGGAGTTTCTTGTTCAGGCTCCTGGCATTGAGCAGCAACACCTTTAGAATCCCTTGATTATTAAACTATAAAACTATGTTTTTCTTATTTTTTACTGAAGTTAGTCCTATACCTTAATTAAAAATTCAGTCTGGTATAAAATTAGCAACAGTTGAGGCACTTTCAACTATTCATAAAAAGGGCAATTTAGTGCCAATTAGAGATAGTTAACTGTTGTGGCCTGTTTATATGTTAGTGGCTGTTGATCTATGAAGTTTGCTTGAAGGTGTTATTTCATGAATAAATATGTAACTTATCACTGTCTGAATCACTCTGTATGTGTCCTTCAAATTTATATAGCATTCTGCTGAACATTAGACCCATCACTGACTACAGTGTCCCCTTTGGCGTTTACTCAACCAGGCACACTCAACAGCTGGAATGCCCTCAAACGTTCCTCAGCTGTAGGGACAGATATGGGTCTCAAAGGATATCCAGACTATGGAATAAGCTCCTCATCTATGTGAAGCAGAATTCAGTCCGGACTCTATTCAAAAGAAACGTTGAGCATTGTATGTGTAATTGCAAATTCACCCCCTTTTTGACCCAATGTCTCTAATGGACAGAGGTATACAATAAATAAATTAATCCCCGACTAACATCTCTGTCACACACACTCACACTCACACTCACACTCACCTTAGCCACCTATTCTTTAGTAGCGTACCCCACCATATCTGTTTCCAAGAATCTCTGAGACAAAAATCGGGTTGGGTTGCATGGCTAGGCTTGTAAAAAAAAAAACTGGTGGTCATTATCCTAGCATATACATATGACCTATGAAGTTATAAAACATATATTTCAGTCTGTCTCAATAAGCAGCCTAGGGAACACAATAAAAAATCTTTCCCTGATCACATCCAACATCTACATTAATCTACATTGCACACACAAACCACTGAATTAGGAATGTAAAGCAATGAAAGCAAATTAAACTAAATGGTTAGATATCCATTTATAGCGAAACCAAGGAGAAGATAGTTCACACTGAGCCTTACTTTCTATAATTAGTTTTGTAATAAAGTCAGTTTATTTCTCTGTACTGTAACTTTTTAAGCAGTAGATGCAATCATAACCCTTAACCCGTCACAAAACCAGAAATATTTAGGGATGAAGACCCCACATCACAGACACTTCTTAAATGCTAGTACCACTACTTTAGGAAAAGCCAAAAAGTACAGTTTTGTACCTACCATAAATGTACACGTTCGAGTGTAGACACTGCTGCAGTCATTACACTTGGGTTATCCTGCCGTCAGGCGGTCCCGCAGTCGGCCACAGTTCCAAAGTCTTGGTCCGGCGTTGGTTGCTGTCGCCTCCTCCCCGACGTCAGTGCGACAGGGGTATACAAGATGCAGCCAACGCCATTTTCTTCAGTTTTTCTTGCCCCAGATGTCAGGTGCCTCTAAATATGTAGGCAATTCCAATTGCTAATAAAACATACATAAGAAAAGCAAAAAACAACTTACAGCTACCAGCAAATACTCCCCATAGGTAGTAAGGGTAGAAGACATAGGTACGTACCAGCCAGTAAGAGGGGAAGGAGGGAGGGTAACCTGGACTGCAGCAGTGTCTACACTCGAACATCTACATTTATGGTAGGTACAAAACTGTACTATGTTCATAGTGTTACACTGCTGCAGTCATTACACTTGGGTAGAATCCCAAAGCTGAGGAAGGGTGGCTGGTCCTATAAGGCATTAAGGGTAGCTATAAGGCCCTGCAGCACTGCAGTGGCGAAGCCAGCTCTGGATTTAGAGTATAGAGGCAAATGGTAATGCTTGGTGAAGATGTGTACAGAACTCCAAGTGGCTGCTCCCAAAATATCCTTGGTAGGTACTCCCCTGAGGTAGGCAGTTGAAGTGGCTGTTGCCCTGGTGGAGTGAGATCTAATGCTGCTAGGTACAGGTTTTCCATGGTATGTGTAGCAGAAACGTATACAATGTCCTATCCATTTTGAAATAGTCTGTTTTGAAATGGCTTTTCCATGTGCTCCTGCAGCATATGCTACCAATAATTGCTCAGATTTTCTGAAAGCTTTGGTTTTGTCCAAGTAGAAGCATAACTGCCTGTGAATGTCCAAAGAGTGCAGTAGTCTCTCCCCTTTATTCTGTGGTTTAGGATAAAAAGTTGGCAGGTGAATAGTTTGGTTTAGAGCCACACTGGATACCACCTTTGGCATAAAAGTAGGGTTAGTTCTTAAAGACACCCTGTCCTGGTGGAAAATGAGGAAAGGTTCCACTGCCATAAGAGCCTGTAATTCTGAAACTCTTCGTGTTGATGTTATTGCCAGGAGCACAGCAGTTTTCCAAGAGATATATTTTAATTCTGCTGTGTTGGCTGGCTCAAAAGGAGGTAAAGTTAGCTTCTCCAAAACAAAGTTGAGGTCCCAAGTTGGAGTAGGGGCTCTACGGGGCGGTCTTATGTTTTTAGCCCCTCTGAGGTACTGTTTTAACAGAGGATTAGAGAAAATTGGTGGATCCGTGTTGTAATGAGCAGAGATAGCAGAGGCGTGGATCTTGATGGATAAGGAGAGTCCTTTGTCCAGCATCTCAGTTAAGTATTGTAGTATCTGAGGAATGTTTGGTACAAGAGGGTCAAGGCTGTGAACTTGGTTCCAGGCACAGAATCTCTTCCATTTATCCGAAAAGGCTTTCCTGGTACTAGGCATTCTGGCCTCCAGAATGACATCCATAACAGCTTTGGAGAGAGGCATTGCTTGCTTGACTAAGGAATCTTCCATGCAGCTAGGTTTAAGGTCTTTAGCTGGCTGTGTAGTATTTGTTTGTTGTGCTGAGTCAGCAGATGTGGGATTTGAGGCAAAATCCAGGGTGGTTCTTGTGCTAAGCTCCTTAAGATTGTGTACCAGTGCTGGCGTGGCCACTCTGGTGCAATCAGGATCATCTTTGGCTCTTCTTGCCTGGCTTTTATGAGTACCTTTGGCAGGAGAGGTAGTGGAGGGAAAGCGTATACTTGTAGGTTCTTCCAGCTGAATGAGAGGGCATCCACTTTCCATGCTTGTGGATGGTAACTCCTTGTGCAGAATTTTTGTAGCTGGCTGTTCATTGGGAATGCAAACAGATCTATGTCCGGGCTCCACCATTTCTGTGTTATCATTCTGAATATTAATGGATTCAACTCCCATTCGTGGAGATCCATGATGTTTCTGCTTAAGTCGTCTGCCAGTGTGTTTTTCTCTTCCGGCAGGAATTGCGCTTGCAGATGAACTTGAAGGTTTATAGCTGTGTTCCATAAGGTCATAGTTTGTCTGCATATGGGGTAGGAGTGAGTGCACCCTTGCTTTTTTTATGTACCACATAAGTGTGGTGTTGTCTGTCTTTAGGAGTAGTTGTCCTGGATGCAGCAGGTCCTTAAAAGCTATAATCGCATTTTTTACAGCTAGCATCTCTTTTTGATTAATGTGAAGATGCCTTTGTTCTGCGGTCCACGTGCCCTGAATACATTTGCCTGCCATGTGTGCTCCCCAGGCGTAATCCAATGCATCTGTTGTCAGTGTTTGCCTGGCTGTGAGTTGTGTAAAAGGCTGTCCCTTGTTGAGGTGACAAGCTTGAGCCCACCATTGAAACTCCTGTTGAAGGCAAGGGATCAGTGGTACAACTGTTTCCAAACTCTGACAGTGTTGAGACCATACATTCTTTAGGTACCATTGTAGTTACCGCATATGCAGTCTGGCATATGGAATTAGTAGTATGCAGGATACCATGTAACCCAAGGCCTGCAGAATTTTTCTTGCAGGGAGCTGGGGTCTTTGTTGCCATCAATTGAAAGTATTGAGTCAGTTGTCCTTGTTTGTCTGGCGTGAGATAAGCCATCTGGGCCGTTGTGTTCAAGCTGGCACCCAGGAATATAATCTCGTGTGAGGGCACTAGTTTTGATTTCTTTTCGTTTACTGTGTACCCCAGGCAACTTAATAACTTTTTTTTACAAACACCAGATGCTTTAGAAGAGTGTCCTTGCTCTTTGTTTGAATCAGGCAGTTGTCCAGGTACGGATAAATTTGAATTCCTTTCTGTCTGCAAAATGCAATTACTGGTGCCAGGCACTTTGTGAAGACCCTGGGCGCAGTAGATAAGCCAAAGGTCAGTGCAGAGAATTGGTAGTGCATTGAACCAGCTATGAATCTGAGGTATCTTCTGCAGTTTTGTCTGGTAAGGACATGCAGGTATGCCTCTTTGAGGTTCAAAGTCACGAGACAAGCTTTCTTGCCCAGCATGGGAAGAAGCTGCTGTAATGATAACATTTTGAATTTTGGAACATCCAGGTAAGTGTTTAGAGATGAAAGATCCAGAATGGGCCTCCAGGCTTTGTCCTTTCTGGGTACCAGAAAGAGTCTTGAGTAAAATCCTTGTCCTTGCTCCTGTGATGGTATCTTTTGAATAGCTCTCATATCCATGAGTGCTGTAATTTGTTTTTGAGCCTCTGCCCATTGATTTGGTGGCAGATTTGGCATTCCTTTTAACCTTGGCAGAGTGTGAAAGTGGAACATGTAACCTTGAAATACAATGTTGAGAACCCATTTGTCTTTGGTGATCATTTGCCAGTTGTGGTAGAAGAGTGCCAGTTTTCCTCCCAAGGGGGCTGCCAAGACGGATTTTTTGGCAGCTGTAGTGGGAAGTCATTGGAGCTGCTTTTTATATGGTTGTGGCCTGTCTTCCCCTTCTTTCTGGCCTGATGCAACCCATTGTCGAGGCCTGTAAGGACCTTGTGTTTGACCTCTACCTCTTGGACGTCTGTATCTTCCACTTTGAGGTCTGTCTGTAAATGGAAAGGACCAATTCTTAGTTGGCCAGTTTCTGCTAAATCTAGGTGGCTGAACCTGTACGAAATCCTTCA
Organism: Protopterus annectens; assembly: GCF_019279795.1. Classification (NCBI taxonomy): domain Eukaryota; kingdom Metazoa; phylum Chordata; order Ceratodontiformes; family Protopteridae; genus Protopterus; species Protopterus annectens. Next base: position 411,401,892 of record NC_056738.1, on the reverse strand, counting down.
CCGTTTGCATATATTTTGCCTTGTCCTCCGTTTTCTTTAATACCTCTTCTGCCTTAACTCCAAATAACACATCCTGCTGCAAAGGTGCATCCAATAATTTTGCTTTAACATGATCTGGTAACGTATGTTCTTTTAACCAAGCATGTCTTCTAATAATAGAGCCTGTAAAACTGCTGCTCTGCAGGAGGCCTCTAGAGAATCAAAACCACATTGCAAAGTATGCTTTCCCACTTGTTCAGCTGCATGCAATAAATCTTGCATTTCTTTAAAATTAGGAGGATCTGATTCTGGAAGCATTTTTTGTTTTAACTGAGACAGTAAAAATTGCTGATATTTTAGCATGTGAAATTGGCAATTTAAGGCAATCATTGCTAAAGTTGCAGACGTATATACTTTCTTTCCCAATCTGTCTAATGCTCTGGAATCTCTGTCAGAGGGAACTGGATTACTGGCTGATGAGGCCTGAACTCCTTTGGGTCCCTGAGAAATAGTTTCAGGGTCAGCAACAGGGCTTTTATACAGAAATTTATGTGAGTCAGGGACTCTCTAGTATCTGTCAGGGTTAACAGGGGCTGGAGGTAAGGAATCAGGATTTAAGCTGGATTCAGTATACACATCATCGACAATATCTAACACTGGTGGAATAGCAAGGGGTCTGTGTTGAGGTAATAAAAGAAAGTCTCTGAGCCTTTTCTTGGATTCGGAGTAATCCTGGCCTTCCCAGTGGAAATGCTCCCTCATGGTAGGTAGGGTTTCCCCAAAGGAGTAGTCCTCAGGCGGTGAGGCTGATGGAATAGATTCCTCAGCATCAGAATCCTCATAAGGGGATAATGAGTATCCTAGGTCTGAGGATGAATCAGAAGAGATGGACACCTGGTCAGATGAGTCATAGTCTGCATCCTGTCTAGGCCTTTTATCAGGAGGGGGATGGGACCCCATGATCAGAGTAATTAGGTCTTCGGCCATTTTGAGCATTTGTTTCTTAGGCATGGAGGCCTGTCCTGGAGAATGCTGAATTTGTTTCTTTAATTTTAAAGGACACTTAGACTTAGCTGAGGGTTTAATGCTTAACTGAGTAGGTCTAAAGACACCCTCTGTAGCTGTGGGTTGCTAAGCTACTCCGGATCCCTCTGAAAGGTTAGTCTCGGTAGGCTGAAGAGCTTGTGCATCTGAAGGCCCAGCCATCTCCACGTGGGAGTCAGAGGCGGCTTGTGGTTCTACAGAAGCGGTTGTCAGGGGCTGCGAAGGCGCCTTGCTGAAATCCGGAGAACCGGTGACTGGCCTAGAAGAGGCTTCGTTGTCAGTTTTGGGCCTCAGATGCCTATCTTTGTCTTTACGCTTTTTGTGTTTTCCGGTCGTCGGAAGTTCCGACGGCATGGTATAATTGAATTTTCTACCAAAATAATGTCAGGCAAAATCAAACAGACGTTTAATAGTGCGCTTGTTAAACCTAGCACAAAACCGACAACCAGTAACATCGTGGTCAGGGCCTAGGCATGGGATACAATAGTAATGGAAATCCTTATGAGGTATTTGCTTCCCACAAGAAATACAGTTATTAACTTTTACTGACAACGGTCTGAGGCAAGAAAAAGTTTCCCCAACGGGGTACTTAGCTTTGTAGAAGACTTCGGTTCTGAATTCGGAATGAAAATCTCAGGAGATGGCCAACCAGCTCTTGCGAACTGCTTTTGCTTCGGGCACTGTGCGGCAAGAAAGACTGAAGAAAATGGCGTTGGCTGCATCTTATATACCCCTGTCGCACTGACGTCAGGGAGGAGGCGACAGCAAACGACGCCGGACCAAGACTTTGGAACTCTGGCCGACTGCGGGACCGCCTGACGGCAGGATAACCCAAGTGTAATGACTGCAGCAGTGTAACACGATGAACATCGAGAGTATGTTAATTAGCATGCATTTTGGAAGTATTAAAAAAACTCAACTGAATATTTTTTATAATTTGTATTTTTTCCCACAAGTATCTCTAATTTTAGGAGGGATAGAGCAAAGTTTTGAACCAAAATCAGGAATACCCTGGAAAATCAGGGATATTTGAGATGTACGGCAACTCAGTATGTTTTTGTGCTTGTAAGGTATTTGGCATGAGGTCCCTGCCCAAACTTATTTACTAGCAGCACCAGTGTGGAGTTTTCTGTTAGGTCTCTAGAGGAGCTGCTTCGCTGTGCATAGATTGCTGCACAGAAATACATTCCAGTGTCGGTAACGTTTAGGCTGTTGATTGTGATATTGCCTTCCTCTGCACTGTCTCTGGTGGTGGTGAGTCTTCCTTTGAACTCCTTTTTATCCTGGGGTCTGCTGTTGGTGTAGAGTAGGTTATGAGCTTAAGCCGACCACAACCCTTAAGTTGTTGATACCAGTAGATGGTCTCATAGTTAATGGTCCTGTCGTGCACACAGGAGAACACAGCGTGTACTCCAGGCTTTTTAACCATAAACCTCAGTAACTATTTTACTTAGAGGGCACTGCAAAAATTTGTAAAAAAAAGAGTTAAGGAATACACTGAATATATTTTGAAGAGTCGCAGCACCCTTGAGCATCATAATTTCTAAAGTGCTAAATTAATAACCATATGTTTAGAAGGTGAAAGTTCAATACACAATGACAGCATCACAACTAATTATGTCTGCCAAGACATAAATTTGCTTAGACTAGAATTTGACACTTTTGTGTGATGTATGTTAAATTTTGTTTAACTGCCTACATTCTTCAGGATTAGAATGTTTTAATCTATTTTAAATACACTGCAGTCTATAATGTATTTGCAAAAGTGTTGCAAACATTCATAATTACCTACCCAAGCTCTTTTTTAATCTGAGGTTCTGCTGTTAAGCGCCATCTTCTCATTACCCCCCCCCAAAAAAAAAAATACATAAGCGTACATCTCTGAGGTTGCTATTTATATGAGAAAAGACAAGTGCTTCTTTATTGCACTTTTTACATTAAAATGAAGTATTTGCCTTTGAATTCAGAGTAAAGGACAACTTGTAAGCAATGCTTGAATTTATTGGCATACAACAGAAGCCAGGACTCTCAAATTCAATCAGTCTTAATTCTGTAAGTGATGTGAATAATATTTGTACAGAATTGCAGAAATAATGTACATGTTTCCGAAACATGAATATATAAGGAGCTATTAATGGGATACTGCATCTGTAACCCAGTGCTCCTTTTTATCATAAATACATTTAAAACATAAAAACAGAGCAGTCACAAAATTACACAAAACCAAGGTCTACAAACAGTTCCTTTAACCTCAGATGGCAGATTTCTGAACTGACTTCTTACTTGATATCCAGAGCAGAATGCAGAGTAGTGTCACAAGTCGAAATATTTTTTAGCATTTCCGTTAGGCATTAATCATATGCTTGTTAAGTGTGACTATTAAAGCAGTTATGTATCAGGTTACTAGGAAATGACTTATCATTAGGTGTTAAGAAATGGTGCCGTAACATTTCATTTTCAGGTGTTCTTAGACCGTTTATTTTTGTTTGTTTTGGGCGGCGGGGGGGGGGGGGCGATGATAGGAGCTTTAGCTCCATAGTCTGTCTGTTCTCTGTTATACTTCAGTATTAGCCTGTAATCATTCTCCATAATCAAATTGTATTACAGTTTATTCCCATGTCTAAATTAAACATGGTACAGTATAATCATACTTTATCAAATCATCCCATTTGTGTGACTGACTTCACCTTCCCCCCCAAAAAAATAAAGTGATCCAACATTTCATTTTATAAGGAAATGATTTTTCCCATTCCTCAGCTTGATGCAGTCTTTGACATCATTGTACCTTTTGTAAGACCCGCATAAAGAGGATTATAATCGGGTACAGATGTTTTGCTTGTGAGTGCTCCTAACAGTACACCTTTGATTTTTACAAAAGGATCATTGATTGTGGTTACCATAGCAACAAACCACAATGAACGATCGTTCTGAATGTTTTACGATACGGAGCAGTTGAAAAGCAGGAGTAACTCGGTGCCATACCTCTCTGCTTCTCAGAGAAAAAAAATTGTAGAAAGCCTAAAATAATGGGGGGGAACAATAGAGCGAAAAATACGGACGGATTTTGGAGCAGTTGAAAAGCAGAAGGAACTCCCTGCCATACCTCTCTGCTTCTTAGAGAAAAAAATATGACAAAGCCTAAAATAGTGGGGATAACAAATGAGCCAAAAATACCAATTTAAAATATTGCTCTTACAAACAGAAAGTTGCCGAAATAACAGCATTCCTGTTAAGATGCATTTTCCGTGAGATATGAAATATGAAACAAAGGTATGTGTCATTACATGCTGGCTCGTGGCTTCAAAACAAAGGGAAGCACAAAGAAGAGCCTTCTTCACACCAGCATTTCCACATATCCATTATTTGTTAAGCACAAATCTTTCCTTTTTAAAACGATCGTTCCCTGCGGTTAATACAGAAAGCATATTAGCAAATAAATAAACATATTAAAAAAAACACAGTAAGACAACTAGGGATACTAAGGAAAAGACACAAATTGACCAAGCTGTACAGGTATTACCTGTGCAGAGACAACGGGAGCAAATATGTAGAAAAGTTTCAAGTGTAAGCCCATTGAAAAGTTATAGGAACGTAACAACAAAACATAGCTGACAGTGGGAGCCAAAACAGGCTTGGAACAGGATATTTAAAAGAAAAATGACACTGGGGTGGGAATGTGAGTGACGTGGTAAAGTGGGCATTACTTTGGTCAGCAGTAGTGTGGACCCGAATTTTAAACACTGGGATTGTCCCTTTAAGCCTAGCCAATCTTCCATTCAAATGTGAGAATCAAGCCCAGTATTTTGTACCCGGGAGGCAAACATCTTATTCATTATATCAACCCTTTCCAGATACAGTCTCCACAATACATAGTACTTCAGCGTACCTGGAAATGCTAGTCAATCTTAAATGAGGATATAAAGTGTCATAGTCTAAAAGATTTCAGCAATGTTTTAAGATAAGCACAACCCAGGCTGTGGTAGGTTAGGAACAGGATTTTAAAAAACACACCAGCCTACAACTGGAAGCTAGTGCAAACATCACAAGACTTGTATAATATGTCTGGTTCTTAGTCTACTAGTTAATAGCCTTGCTGCTGAGTAATGCATGCTAGTTATATCACCATCTGTCAGCCAAAGACAGATATCACTGTAGTAATCCAACTGAGAGATCAGTCAACCTAAGAAAGTACTACAGTTGCTATGTCCAAAGCAAAGATGGAATAAGATGTTTGATACAGAACACATTTCTAACATATAAAGAGGATGCCTTGATGACAGGTGACAACAGGTCCTTAAGTATCAGAATGTTAAAAGCAGGGTCAGAGATAAGGAACATCTGAGTTAATTAAACCTCTCATCCCTTTCAGCCATCTGTACTCCTCCGTCGGCCCTGACCAAATCAGTCCCACCTAATACACTGCAAAGCTACATAGGAACTATAACTGTCCAGCAACTATCACCCAACTCTGAAATACATCCTTGACAGGACAAAGAGTGGCCAGTCAAAAGAGATATGTACATGTAATTCAGTAAAGTTAACAAAAGCAAATACTTATAGTTGTAGAATCAGACTATAGGGACAGCTGAGTTGCCATGTACACTCACTTGAAGTAGGTAGCTGTACTGGTGCATACTCTGCAGTAGAGGACGTGGCTCCATAGAACCCCCAACAGCACCTATACCACTGACATACACTACACCCTATAATAATGGACTATCAGTTTAATAGTTTTTTTGTGTAGTTCAAAATAACTTCTAGTACATAGCTTGTCATCCCCACACCCTCATTGAAACAGGACACACTATTTGCTTTCATTTTCAGACTACCCTCTTCCTTTACTACAGTATCTTGCAGCTAACTCTCTAAATACTTATCCACACATGTACATCTCTGCTTAGTCTTCCTGAGTTTGTGTACTGCTCGCTGTATTTCTCCTTCTCCCCCAATAACTTCTCTTTTATGTTGTTCAATTCATACAATTAACTGTCTCTGTAAACCTTATGACCTTTTGCCATAGCCAAAGCTTATTGATTGTTTTCTCAACACTGTTACTTTGCAAATTCAGTGGTTGAACCCCACTCCATTTGTCCATACTATGTTCAGGCTCACACTGCTCCCCTACCCTACCCCCAATTTTCACCCACCTCATCCTACTTTACATTTATAATATCCCAACTCCACCCCTACACTTCTTCCAACCTACCACTGCAACAAAACAAATCAGAATAGAACCCAGTCACAGTTGCCCTACAATTAGCATCTCTGGCTCATTTACTCAACATGCTGCTACCTGGCCTGTCCTTTTAGAAGTTATATTGCTGTAACTACAACTACTTTTGCTCAATAACAAACTTTGGTGAAGATATTAGTCTGCATTGTAAAATAACTTCATATTATACAAAATGACTTCGACTCAAACTCTACTAGTGTGCTTCCTCAGAACATGTTTATTTTATTTACATTTGTTTACCGGGATGGTCCGACTGGGACAGTGCCCATTTTCAGTGGAAGCCCGGGGAGAAAAGGTCCAGTCAATGCTTACATAAAATTGCCACATAATAATATTGAAAAATATATTAACAGAATAATGTTAAAAAAACTGAAACAATCTAAAAAATAAAAACAGTAGTCAAACAGAACATGGTATAAAACACTAGGAAAAGTCCAATAAAAGAAACATTATATAACTTGTGTGCACAAGAGCATAAAATTAGTTAGGAAGTTAAGTTGACAAAGAGATTCACCTAAACATGTAAAGCATAGTTAATAATACTTCAGGGGTGTAAGAAGCAGGTAAAAAGGAATTACTTATACAGGAGTAGAAATACTACAAAAGATAGGTTAATAGAGTTAACTACTCACAACACAGCTATATTAATAGTGATTATGTTAGTAATTAACCGGGAGTATTACATGTGCAAAGTCAGGATTCATATAGGTGTCTTTTGAGAGATTTTTTGAATTGATTAAGGTTATTTATGGATCTAATACTATGAGGAAGGGTATGCCAGCTCTTTGCAATAAAGTCAGAGTATAAAGAGTCACCTGCTGTGTTGGATGCTTTGGTAACCTGGAGCAAGTCCTTGTTAGACAATTGAACAATACGATTGTTAGAGTAGGGTTGTACAAGATTTTTTAGGGAAGGTATATTTTCAGGATTATGCATTATTTTGTGAGCTATTATTAATTGGTTATAGTTAACATGGGGTAGTTTCAACCAACAAGAGATTTTTAGACAATGACAGGGATGAGCTGAATGTGTGGAATATGTTGCAAATTTGGCAATCTTATTGTAATATGTATCCAATTTGTTTAGTTCTGATGTTTTGAGGTTGCTGAGTATAGGGGAGGCATATAGAAGTGAAGAGAGAAGATGAGTTATAGCTATGGCTATCCAATACTGGCACTCTATCAACTAACATACCTCCCACATAAATATAATTAATAGTCCTGCAAACCCATACTCACTACACCAAGAGTTACCAAATTTATCAATCACTCACACTGTCCCAGCAAACCTTATTGGATTTTTTCAGTTACAGATATCTTAAATTTAAGTATGTTGCTATACAAAATCCAGTAAAACTACAGCACAAATGCATGTGGCCTACATACTTTCCTTCATAAAATTTCCACCCAAAAAATCAGTGGAGAAATTCACCAAACCCTGGCCCCACACCCTCACTGAAACACAACAAACTATTTGCTTTGCTTTCATTTTCAGACTACTCCTTCTTCCTTTACTACAGTATCGTGCAGCTAACTCTCTAAATTCTTAACTACACATGTACATCTCTGCTTAGTCTTCCCGAGCTTGTGTACTGCTCCTTGTAATTCTCCTTTTCCCACATTAACAGCACAGTATTAAATGAATCACTCTTTCTTCCTCTCCCACCCCCAGTTCCAGACTTCTCTTCATAAATATTAATCACAGAAGCATATGCGATAAAATCTAGGACCTACATGCTTGCACTGCCACATATTCCCCAGACATAATCATAGCTACAGAAACATGGCTTAAAAAAAAAAAAAAAAAAAAAAAAGACAAACGACAATGAAATTACCTCACCTGGTTTCAGTATAATTAGGGTTAGCAGGGGAAATAAGTGGGCAGGCGGAATAGCCATCCTCTACAAGAATTCCCTAAACATAACTGCTTATGCACAGGAGATGACCACAGTTTAATAATGCAGAACTACTTATATTACATGTCAAAATCAATAACAGGAAAATAATTTAACAGCCATATATATCCCACTAGGTAAAAATATTACCACTGTGGAAAATATATTACACTGGATATCCTACCGTATACAACATGAAACAATACTAGGAGACCTAAATATAGACTGGCATCTTATGAATATCAACATCCCATCTAATTCCATAAATGTGTACGGCTTTACACAGTTAATTACATCAATTACTACAGTTCACAAAAGTACTGGTAGGCAATCATCCTTAGACTGGATTCTTACTACCAAACCCAACAAAATTAGGGCAGCTGGAAGCCTTTCAAACAGCTTACGTGACCATCAACCTACTTACCCTCTCAAAAGTTACAATATCCAAGATAAACATATAATTTACAGCCAAGTTAGTAACTCAAAAAACTCTGACAAACACACTTTCATCAAATCCTTAAGACAGTATAACTGAAGAATATTAAAATCTATTCCCTTAGGCTCTGCTGTATCATACTTCAATGAGATTAAGAAATTAATGCTACAGCAAAATACATTTCAACTTTTCAGGCAACTAAGGAATAAAACAAAATACCATATAAAATGACAAATAAAACAAACATATCATAACATCCTACAAAATAAACATCAAAACAACTCAAAACTCTTCTGGACATCTATTAACAACATTTTTAAACCCAGGCCAAATTGCCACCCCCACACCTACATCCAATTGTTTGTGTCTTTCGGCTTTTCCTGGTTAGGGGTCGCCACAGTGGAACTCCGGTCTGCTAATGATTGGCAGTTGATTTTTACGTACCGGCTTGCCAGGCCTGATGCACAAACTTCAACGAAGGTACGCCCATGCACGCATGTCTCCACGCAGAAGACGCTCTAGCTGAGAATCGAACCGGACAGCGTCTTACTGTGGGGCGACAACGCTACAGCAGCACCACCACTGCGGAACATCCAATAATAATACTAATTCAGTTCCCACATATTTAACAACTATTTTATACAGACTATATTATACCTCACAAACAATGCTTCCACTACCCTCTCAGTACCAGCAGCATCTGATAAATATCCTCAGCTGTATGAATTCAGCCTAGTAGCTCCCTCCACCATTAAAAAACTCCTACATAAGCTAAAACCAACCACCCTAACTGCTGACCAACTCCCCACAGAGTACTTAAAAAAAAGCTGCAGATGCAATTGCTTTTCCAGTCTCTATACTGATAAATAGAGATATATCTGAAAAAAACATACCTTCCATCTGGAAAAAATCCATTATTTTACTTTTACACAAAGGTGGCACATCTACTGTGTTTAATATCTACAGACCCACTGCAACCCTCTCCACCCTATTAAAAATACTTAAAAAATATATTCATGCTCAGCTTCTATATCAACTAAATGCAAATAATCTGCTCTTGGAAACTCAGCATGGTTTCAGACCCCACCGCAGCACAACTATCATTCGCTTTCACTTCATTTACACTATAAACCAACATAGGAATTATGGTAATCTAGTTTTAACTGTGTTCCTAGACTTATCCAAAGCTTTTGTCACTATATCACACCATTTACTTGAACTCTCTTCTATAGGTCTCTCTCAATCCTCCCTTAAATGTTTCCTTAATTATCAATCTGGAAGACAATAAGCAGTAAAATGGCAACAAGACCTCTCTTCTTCTCTTCCAGTTACCACAGCTATCCCTCAGGGATCTTATACTAGGACCCCTTTTTAAATATTTATATAAACAAGCTTCACACTACCATATACCAAGTAAATATAGTATAATTTGCAGATGATTTGACTTTAACATGTACAGTCCCCGACCATAACCAGACTATAAGAATTCACCCAAATTTCTTTCTCTTCAATCAAAACTGGACTGAAAAATGAAAACCTACTCTTTAACCCCAATAAAACAAAACTGATGCTCTTCACCCCAAAACACTGTACCCATCAAAAACAATATTTCTTGGCTATATCTGCAAATAATACTAAAACTGAGGTAGTACCACAGCCTAAAATACTGGGCATTGTAATAGATAACAATCTTAAATCTGATAAACATGTTCTTCAAACAAGACCCACCAGAAACTTGGTATTCACCATAATGTTTCATTGGATATGAGAACTCCACCCTGGCTTCATCTAAACTTTGTAAGGCCTTCTTGACAGGTACCCTTCTTCTGAGACTTCCTTACAAAGATCCAACTCCTCCATGGGACTTAAATTTAATACTACAGACCTTGATTCATTCACCCTTTGAACCAGCAGCAAAATGTGATTTAAAGTTTCTGATCTGGAAAACTATTGGTGGCCATCATCTCAGCTAGAAGGATTTCATAACTTAAAGCATGGTCTTCTAAACCTCCCTACTTGATTTTTCACGGGGATAGAGTGACATTACGAGCCAATCCTTCTTTTCTTCCTTAGCTGGTGTCAGAATCGAACATCAACCAGTCCATTAATCTGCCAGTCTTCTTTCCTAAATTTGCAAACAAAGGTGAATACATGTTGCGCTTATTGGATGTTCACAGCTAATTACATTTTTCGTTACATAGAACAAAAGCTGTTAGAAAGACAGAAATCAGTTGTGAAAAATGTTCTCAAAAGACAAGCCATCTTGGTGGAATCACATACCAATTGGTTATACAACAAAAGAAAAAAAATCTTGGCCAAGCACAGGAAGGACAAAGCCCAACACACTATCTCCTGGATCAACCTAATGGGCAGTGAAAAGGGTTAATTAATACTTCAAAAGCTAAATTTGAAGTACAAATTGGCTTCTCAGGCAAAGGACAACCACAAAGCTTTCTACAGCTATGTCAGTAACCTCAAGGGAAATTTGCAACAATGTGCAGAACGTATTATAAATAGCATCACCCATACTGAACCAGAGGTGGGAAAGAAAATGATTTAATACAGTGCAGTTTTTATTCAAAGGAGAAATCAAAACTAATCAATATAAAAAAGCATCACTACAGACAGTTGAAGAGAAATACAGGCAAAGACATCCAGACATGGACACTTTTACAATAAAAAACTAAGAAAACATAGGAGGAAGGTAAAAAAAAAGATTAGTAATGTAGAAGTTAAAGAAATAGAAACTGAAGTTATAGATTACTTGCAAAGTGAATGATTTTGTGTAGAAAATCCAAGTCTGGTAATGTCACAGTTGATAGAACAATGAGTCCCTAGATTAAGAAGAAATAGGCAGAGACTTCCAAGATAGCTGCACATTGATTAACAGGTTATTTCTAGCTCTCCCAGTACGAAAAGAGAAACTTAGTAGAGAAAGCCAGTGGACCTAGACTTCTAGGTAAATTTCAGTAACTGGCTAGCAAGTGCACTGCCTGGATGCCAGGAAAAAAGAAATACAGAAGCTCTGAAGGAAAATCAGATATAAAAGATCACAAAAAACACTGACTGGGAAAAGTACTGTAGCTGTTCAGTAAAAAGCAGGGCAAGTTCCAGACATGACTTCCAGTAACCTGCAGGAAAGTATATGGCAACTGCAAACAGACCTGACTAAATAAATGCAACACTGATGAAGTATATCAACTCAAACAATAAAAGGCTGGAAAAAATAGAAAATGCTTTAAACAGATATTAAGACAAGGTGATAAAACTGCAAAACTCAGAGGTCAAAATGGAGAAAAGGCTGGCTGAATATGAGACTGCACAAGAAGAGATGTTTCAAAAAAATAAAAGAATTAGAGGACAAAGCACACAGGGAAAACCTAAGATTTTCTGCTGTACCCGAGAAGCTGGAAGGAACAGACTGCATTAATTTCATGAATGCACAAATAAGCAACTGGACTGGCATTTCACAACAGAAATTGTTAAATGAAAGTGCACATCATGTGTATGCTCCAAACCTGGCTATGAGAAAACAACCTAGACCTTTAATAGTAAAGATGCAATCTTACCAGCAGAAGGAGTGGATTCTAACAAAGCTGTGGCAGAAAGACAAAATATTAATAGTGAGAAACAGCAGAGTGTTTGTGGAGAATTACTACTCAAATTGTAAACCCGGCAGAATAGGAGTAAATTTATCCCATTATTCAGTGAATACCAAGAAGTAGGCGTGAGATTCAAACTGCTGTATCCAGCTATCTTCAAAATACTTTTCCCCTGGAGAAGCACTACCATGTTTTGATAAAGTACATGCTAAGGAAGAAATACAACAGTTTGTCCAACAAAAACTGAGTTGTAAAACAGAAGGAGATTTTGTTTCTTGTTCTTCTGGTAATAAAGACCACAAACAGACTATGCCAGTGAAACCTTTTCCAGTGTTTTAATGGAAAATGCTTGACAGAGGAAAAACAACAAGAGCTGACTACAAAAATTGAAAGTACACTGGAAATGAAGCAAAGACAGGGTTTGGGAGAAGAAGATGAACAGGAATAGAACAAGAAAATGTGGAAATATTGCACTTGTTTGGACCTTGTTAAACTTTGTAGGGACTCTAAAGCACATGCCCTACTTCATGTAATTAGTGTTCAGAAAATACTCAGGAGACGGGAAAAGGAGGAAGAAGGCTAACTATAACTACAACAATTATTTTTCTTAATGGTACAGCTTAAGTAGTGCATGACATGCTTTGCATGTTATAACGTTTTTTCAGTTATTTTTAAGTGTAATGGGGATACTAATGTAAATAGGTGCTCCTGTTTTTCTTTTCATTCCTTTCTTCTTGTTCAGTTTTAAGAAATGTAGGCACTGCAATGTACAATAAAAAGATCTGATTAAAGCCATTACCTTAATCTAGTAACAAAAATTAAGAGAAAGCAAGTAAACGAAAAAGAATATTGAATATTATAAAAAATTTTTTCCTATTTCCTAGTAAATAGTTTTGTGTCTGGTTCTTGTGTCTCTAGCAGACAATCTGACAAAGAGAAATGGCTTGGAGAAAATGTTTTCTGAAAGCATTCAAGTGTTTTCCCAGCTGAGAGAGCTATAAAGATAAGACAAAACCAGACAGCATTTAATACCACAGGCTATACCATGCATCTTAGCATGGATAACCTTTCTTTTAGGTTATATAAAAGCAAAACCAAAGCAGAAAAGCACACCAACGGAGACGGGGTTCAGCGTATAAATAAAAAAATAAAAATGTGAATCAAGTACCATATACACTTTCCCCTATGGCAATAAAACGCTTTATAGCTTCCAAATACCAGAAATCCAAGATAAAACGTAGCAGGCAGTTCTTAAACTTCAATAACACTTTTATTGAGAACAAAAAACACAGTGAGCGCTTTCGCCGATGGGCTTCATCAGACTATGTTGTTCAACAGCCTTACAGACATTTAAAAAGCCCTCATTTGGACAATGACTTTGACTGTCTTTGCCTTTGTAAATAAGTCGTAAAGTTTTTATTTAGATCTGTCGACTATTGGTTTTTTAATAACTTTTTTAAAATAGTTATTTATATACATATTTTTTAATCATCATTATCAATATTAATTCTATGCAATCTGATGGTATATCACTGATGGTAAAGTTGTAATCGATTTAATTAACACTGAGAAATGGATATGTTTTGACAGTGTTACAAGTTGGGTTCCAGATGCTATGCAGATATTTATTTAGTTATGTACACATAGCCATCTTGAATTTGCTCTATCTGCACATTATTGTTTATGACAATATCTGGAGCATGACAGGTTTGATATGTATCATTTTTGTGCTATACTACAGCTGTTTTTAACAAACAGGTATTGAATTATAGGTACCTAGCACTTTAAGATGACACTGAATTGTTTTTATGAATAACCAATCATGTCCAAAAGAGGGCTTTTTAAATGTCTGTAAGGCTGTTGAACAACATAGTCTGATGAAGCCCATCGGCGAAAGCGCTCACTGTGTTTTTTGTTCTCAATAAAAGTGTTATTGAAGTTTAAGAACTGCCTGCTACGTTTTATCTTGGATTTCTGGTATTTGGAAGCTACAAAGCGTTTTATTGCCATAGGGGAAAGCGTATATGGTACTTGATTCACATTTCTTTTAGGTTAGCTCAAGTCTGTGTCTGTGGCTGTCAGTTTGGAACATTTGTTACTATTAGGAGGGTAAACCATCAATATTTGAAGATTTACATAGTTTTGTGTGTTACTATTAAATTAATAGGTTTTAGGGGGTATTGGGTGTGTGTGCTTATTTTCGTTTATGGGGTTTCAATAAAACCAAAAAGTTCTGCAAGATGTGACATGGGCTCAAATGGAAATGACATGAAACAAATGCATAAAAGATTAACCTGCCAAACATACATGTAACACAAAAGCTGAAACTACACATTTTACAAAAAAGCTGTTATGCATAAAAGGTGGAAATAATAATATCTTAAGACTATGCTGTTTTCTATGTCTTTAAATATTAATGATCTCACAGATAAATGCAAAACATTAAAAGTAGTGAACTATATTAAAAAATGTAGAGTACAAATAGCTATGCTACAGGAGACACACTTGGAAAGACATGAACATGTGAATTTGATAAAGAAATGTTTCAGGATGGTTATTCAGTGGAATACCTGGGGCAAAGGAAGAGAGGACTACTCATATTAATTGCAAGAGGAGCTCAAATAGTAATAGAAGACGATAAAAAAAGACAACAATGGCAGATATGTAGTACTAAGGGGCTACTGGAAAGGGAGGAAGATTACACTGGCAAGTATTTATATTTCACTGAAAACTGCTATAACAGAGCTTAAGAAAATTCTGGAAGAAATAATCAGCTTTCAGCAAGGAATATTACTTATAGGTAGGGAATGTAATTTGATTTGAAATAGTGAAGATATGTCTGAGGAGCCTAAACGGGAAAATTTAACAAAGGTGGGTAGATTTTGTAAAAAAAAATATGAAAATATTTGGCATGGAAGATACGAATTCAGTACTAAGAGTTTGAAGCAAATCTACATATTATTCCCCAAGATACATTCCACAGGAACATGCGCATTTAACTGAAGGTCTTGATACACACCAAATAACTATTTCAGATCATGTGCCAATAATAACTAAAATAAAAACACAGGATAATGAAATAAAAATATGACACTGGCACTTTCCCACCCATCTGTTGAAAAGAGAGGAATTTTATGAATGGGTAGCAGAAATTATTCAGGAGCTATAGAAATTTCTTCCTAAAATATAGCTAGGGAGTAGGATAAAATTAAGGTAGAAATAAAAGAAAAGGGAGCTATAGCTAAGAAGTAACAAGAATTTCTTAGAGGGACTGACAATTGTTACAGTATTGCAAAATATGGGGAATCTCACAGAACAAGATTAGGACTGGGAGCTATTGCAAAATGCTAAAAAGAAAATAAGGAATTACCTTTCTAATATGCATAAGTTTAGAAAGATTGCTGTTAAGCAACTGTTTTTTTTTTGATAACTTTAGAGCACAAAAACTTTTAGCAAAATGACTCATGCAATAGACAGTAGAAAGGGCTGTCACGAAGCTTAGGGAGCCTATAACATGGCAGAAAGACAAAATATTAGGGAAGCTGTAGAAGTATTAGAAATATTTCAGAAGTTCTATGAAAGTCTGTATAAGCAGAGAAATATAGAAGTCAAGAAAAGGTACAAATGGAAATGTTTATGGAGGAATTAAACGTGTCAAGGTTAGAGGTAGAGGAGGCTTAATTACTAACAGTTAGGATAGGAGGAGATGAGATAAAAATGGAGATGTACAACTAATTTATAGGAAAGTCCCCAGGAATAGCTGGTATTCCTGTGGAAGTTTGGAAGCTAGGAGGAGAAAAAACTGAAAAAAAAAGATCTGGAAGGTTTTAACAGTATTTTAAGAGGAGGATAAGGACCAACATCCTGGAAGAAAGTTGTGGTAGCTGCACTACCTAAAAAGTGTAAAGATAGTACAGTTGTGTACACTTACCATAAATGTAGATGTTTGAGTATATTCACTGTTGCAGTCATTACATTTGGGTAATCTTCTTGCAGGTTGCCCTCAGTCAGCCTGATTAACAAAGTCTTGGGTCCTGCATTGATTGCTGCCCCTTCTTCTATGACGTCAGGTCGTCAGGGGTATAAAACATGCAGCCGACGCCATTACATCAGTTTTTCTTGCCCCAGATGTCAGGTGTCCCCCTAATGGGGAGCAAATAAACATAAAAACACAAAGGTATACCTCCAACAAAAAGCAATTACACCCAAAAAGGCATTTAAGCATAGTAAACGAAAGTACAGGTATAGCCAGAAGAAATTAGGGGGATGGAGGGAGGGTAACCAGGACTGCAACAGTGAATACACTCGAACATCTACATTTATGGTAAGTGTACACAACTGTACTATGTTCTTTGTGTTCCACTGTTACAGTCATTACATTTGGGTAGATTCCCAAAGCTATGGTTAGGAGGAGGAGTTTATATAGCATTAGGGCCAGCTATAAGGCCCTGCAAGACAGCAGTTGCAAAGCCAGCTCTGGATTTAGAGAAAGCTGGCAAATGACAATGCTTGGTGAAAGTATGTACAGAACTCCAGATAGCAGCTTCTAGGATCTCCCTGGTAGGAACACCTCTGAGGAAGGCTGCAGAAGTAGATGCAGCCCTGGTGGAGTGACATCTGATCCCCTGGGGGATAGGTTTTCCATGGTGCTTATAACAGAAATTAATGCAATGGCTTATCCATTTATAAATGGCTTGTTTTGAAATAGCCTTCCCATCTGCCCCTGCAGCAAATTCTACCAGCAGTTGTTCAGATTTTCTTCGAGGTTTAGTCCTGTCCAAGTAGAATCTAAGTTGTCTGTGTACATCCAAGTAATGCATAATCTGTTTCCCAATCAACAGAACAAAGGGGAAGAAGGCTGGCAAATTAATGGACTGATTAAGAGCCACACTGGATACCACTTTGGGCATGAAGGATGGATTGGTCCTGAGTGACATCCTGTCTGCATGAAAGATGATGAAAGGCTTCACTCCCATAAGGGCCTGTAATTCAGATATCCTTCTAGCTGAAGTGATTGCTAAAAGGAAAGCTGTTTTCCAAGAAAGAAATTTTAAGAGTAGCAGCTGGCTCGAAAGGAGGTAGAGTGAGTTTCTCCAATACAAAGTTAAGGTCCCAGGCAGGGGTCGGAGCTCTCCTGGGTGGTCTCAAGTTTTTGGCCCCTCTGAGGTACTGCTTGAGCAGAGCATGAGAGAAGAGGGGAGGTTCTGTATATAATAAGCTGAAATGGCTGAGGCATGAATTTTAATGGAGGAAAAAGACAGGCCCTTGTGAAGCATCTCAGTTAAGTATTGCAAAATCTGAGGTACATTGGGCGCTGCTGTGCTCATCCCTTGAGATTGGTTCCAGGCACAGAATCTTTTCCATTTTTCAGCATAAGATTTTATAGTACTAGGTCTCCTTGCCTCTTAAGATGACATCCATCGCAGGTTTGCTGAGGGATGATAAGGGTGAATTTAAGTGATTAGCCAGGCTGCAATGTTCAATGTTGGAAGCTAAGGGTGCAGAATTTGGTTCTCCTGCTGAGACAGCAGAGAAGGGGTCCGAGGCAGGTGCCATGGAGATAACTGTGACACACTGCGCAGGAGGGGGTACCAGTGTTGGCGTGGCCAGTCTGGAGCAAACAAGATCATCCTTGGTTTGTCCTGTTTGACTTTTAGTAGAACTCGGGAGAGCAGACGCAGCGAGGGGAAGACGTAGACTGATAGGTTTTTCCAGCTGAAGGACAGAGCATCCACTTTCCAAGCTTGTTTGTGGGGAGTCCTTGTGCAAAACTTGTCCAACTGGTAGTTCTGGGGGGAGGCAAATACATCTATGTCTGGGCTCCCCCATTCGCTTGTCAACATGTTGAAAATCCTTGGTTCCAGTTTCCACTCGTGTGGGTCCATGAGGTTTCTGCTTAGTCCATCTGCCAATGTATTTAATTTTCCTGGCAGGAATTGAGCTTGTAGGCGCACTTGGTAGCTCAAGGCTGTATTCCACAATGTCATGGCTAGTCTGCAGAGGGGGTAGGAATGTGTACCCCCCTGCTTGTTTATGTACCACATAACCGTGGTAGTGTCCATCTTTACCATTAGTTGTCCTGGAAGAATGTAGTCCTTGAAGGCTGTCAGAGCATTCTGTACAGCTAACATTTCTTTTTGACTGATATGTAGGTGCATTTGACTTGGGTTCCATTTGCCCTGAATGCACTTCCCTGCCAGGTGAGCCCCCCCATGCATAGTCTGATGCATCTGTTGTTAGGGTTTGGGCAGCAGGGGGTAGTGTGAATGGTAGTCCCTTGTTTTGGTGGCAGGCCTCTGCCCACTGGAGGAACTCTAGGCGTAAGCAAGGTATGATAGGAATCATTGTTTCCAGGCTGTGAGAATGTTGACTCCATAGGCTTTTTAGATACCACTGTAGTTTCCTCATATGCAGTCTTGCATATGGAATTAGAAGAATGCAGGAGGCCAAGAACCCCAAGGCTTGCAGTATTTGTCTTTCAGATAGCAGGGTTTGTGTGGCCACTTGTTTGAAATAGGTTACCGAATGAATTTGCTTTTCTGGCGTGAGGTAAGCCATCTGGGAAGTTGTATTCAAGCTTGCTCCCAGAAATGTAATTTGTTGACAGGGTACCAGTTGTGATTTCTTTTCATTTATGGTGTACCCCAGACAAGTTAGAACCCTTTTTACAAACGACAGATGATTCAAAAGTATGCCCTGGCTTTCTGCCTGAATTAGACGGTCCAGGTATGGGTATATTTGAATACTTTTTTGCCTGCAAAATGCAATAACTGGAGCCAGGCACTTTATAAATACTCTAGGCGCAGTAGACAAGCCAAAGGGCAGTGCAGATAACTGATAATGCGTGCAGCCTGCTTTGAAGCGTAGGTATCTTCGGCGAGATTCCCTGATTGGCATGTGCAGGTATGCTTCTTTTAAATCTAGTGTTGCCAACCACGCATCTTTGCCCAGCATAGGAAGTAATTGAAGAGTCAGCATCTTGAATTTTGGAATCTCCAGAAAGGTGTTTAGAGTAGACAGGTCCAGGATTGGACGCCATGATTTGTCTTTTCTGGGTACCAGAAAAAGTCTGGAGTAGAAACCTTGTCCCTTTTCCTCTTCTGGTGTCAGTTAAATAGCCCCATGCTTAAGACCTGTACAACATGAGTACCCTCCCAGATGATAAAAGTGACCACCTAGTCACTTACATCATTAAGCATAAAGTAGATAACCACCACCAAGTTCTCTATAAATCTATCAGAAATAATAAGAACTTTAACTCCAATGGCTTTCAGAATGAACTCAAAGCATGCAATTGGGCCATCCTAAAAGATCTTCCACTGGATGATTCTGTAGCCTATTTTAATTCTAAATTACTCATCATTCTAGATTCCCACGCTCCTATCCGCACCCTCAGAGCCAAAACTAAGACTGCCCCCTGGCTCCCTAAAGAAACCAAAACCAAAATCATAGCAAGAAACAAAGCATGGGACAAATGAGGCACCTCAAAAGACCCACTCGACCATATTAAATTCCGACAGCTAAGGAATGATATTAAGAATGCCACATTGTTAGACAAAAAAAAAAAAAAACTATCAACACCTTCAGCAAAAAACATCAGAACAAACCTCATAAATATTGGGCAGGAATAAGAAAACTGCACCACCCCGGCCAAACCACCACTCCCACCCCATCAGCTTGTAACTTAAAAACTCCAGAGGAAACTGCAAACATCTTTAACAATTTCTTTACCAAGACCATCCAATCACTAGCTAGCCAACTAACCCCCATCAGCTCCTTTCAGAATTCCTCCTCAACCACTACCCCACTCCCTTTTAACTTCCAGCCTGCATCTACATCTACCATCAAATCTCTAATTAACAAACTAAAACCCACTACCCAAGCAGCTGATCTCCCACCAGAATATCTACAGAAAGGGGCAGATGCCATTGCATACCCTATTTCTATTATAATAAACCACACCTTGTCTGAAGCCACTATCCCCTCTCTCTGGAAGGTTTCTCACGTTATTCCCTTCCATAAGGGAGGGAACTCATTAGACCTATCAAGCTACAGACCAATAGCCATACTATCACCACTGGCCAAAATAATGGAAAAATGGGTCCATAACCAATTAATGTACTATATCACCCAGAATAAACTACTGGCAAACTCTCAGCATGGCTTTAGGCCACACCACAGCACCACCTCAGCCCTCCTATCCTTCTCTAACTCTATCAACATCAACCGTAACAATAACAAACTTACCTCAGCTCTCTTTCTAGATCTCTCTAAGGCCTTTGATATGGTCAGTCACCAACTACTTATCCATACCCTGAAGAAACTGTCACTAAACAGCAGCTCAATTAAATGGTTCCAATCTTATCTGTCTGATAGACAACAAGCAGTTTTATGGCAGAATACCCTATCCACTCGTCTACCCATTACTCTAGGAGTCCCTCAAGGCTCCATACCAGGACCACTACTCTTCTCAGTCTTTATCAATGACCTACCCGCCATCACTCCCAAAGCCACCTGCATCCAATACACAGATGACTCTACTTTAATCTGCACCACCTCCTCCTCAACTGAGCTTATGACGCTAACTCAGAATACTTTCAATGATGTTGAAAAATGGTTCGCAAACCAACAGCTTTTCTTAAACCCCAACAAAACTAAGCTGCTAATCTTTTCCCTCACTTGCAAATCCTCCTCACCATTTTTTACTTTAAGTTCCAACAATGGCACAATAATATCCCCAGATACTCACACAAAACTCCTAGGGGTCACAGTCAAGAATACCCTAAAATACGATACCCATGTCAATCAAACCATCAACTCCATCAACAAAAAAAGTGGGCTCCCTCTACAGGATCAAACCTTTCCTCGCTCCATTTGCAAGAACAACTATCGCTTGATCCCACTTACTATCTACCCTCCTCTATGTCTCCCCCCTTTTCACTACCTTGAATAAAGCCACCCTTACCAAACTTGCTAGCTATTACAACCATATTGCTGGATTTGCTACAGGTACGACCTCTAGGACCCACCATTGCATCAACGTAACTCAAATAGGATGGCTTGAATGGCCTAGTCTTCTCCGATACAACCAACTTATAATAGCCCACAAAGTTCTATACCAACCTGAAAAAACACCAGCACTAAACAAGATCATTAAACCGTACAGTAACCTGAGGTCACTGTGCTCTGCTGACAAACTGCTGGTGCAAACAACTAAGAGCATAAATGTGGCTGGGGACTCTCTATTTGCCAACTCAGTAGGCAAAACTTGGAACTTGCTACCTGCCGAACTTACTCTCCAACCCTCCTTAACCCAGTTCAAAAAAAGCCACAAACTACATTTCCAATTGCACAGACAATGTCCCTGCTCAAACCCTGACTAACTACCACCCGCTGGTCTTGGAAACTTTGCCTAATCAAATCAGTCATAGATTCTAAAAAAGTGTCTGAACTCTTTAAGGGACTAAACCCTTAACTGCGTGTATCAATGTCTGAAACTTAAGCTGCTTTATCTGATTATGTCAACAATGTTTATCTATGTTTGTAACCTTACTGAAGACTTGGAGCTTTTCTCCCCGGGCCTCCGCTGAAAACAGACATATATCCAGTCAGACCTTCCCGGTAAACAAATGTAAAATAAATAAATAAATAAATAAATATTATAAGTGATGTTTGCAGCTACAGTTGTGTGGGCATGGTTTGTCATGTATAATGTTTGCAGCTACAGTAGTGTGGGCATGGTTTATCATGTATAATGTTTGCAGCAGAGATTGTGTCAGTATGGTTTATTTTCATTTATATAAAATATAGCATTACCTATGTCATACATGATAATTTAATAAAAATGTTTCTTGTTTAAAAGAAAAAAAAAGGAAGAAACAGGTGGAACAGAAAGAATCTGATCAATCAATTTGGAGCATTCAGTAGGAAACCAGTACAAAAGTTAAGTTGGAGTTGCACAACAAGGGAAGGAGCAGGAAACAGTGGCAACTATGTTGCAGTCAATGTTGTGGAACAATAGGTCAGTGAGTTCTCAAATGAAAGAGCACTGGATGACATACAATGCAGCTATACGGAACACGTCTCAGGAAAATGTTCTGGAACTTTCTGTAGAATGCCAGCAGGAAACAGAATAAATAATGTGCCCTCAGTTTAGACGAAAACGATCTTAGGGAAGAGTTGCTTGATTTAATAGACATGGATAGACATATTACGACTGATGAAAGAAACAGATTACATAAAGTCAATATGACTCGAAATGTTAGAAGTCTGAAAAAAGAATGGAGTACTCAAGACTATTAACAGAAATTTGTGTGATATAACAGAAGTAAATAGAATATATTACGGTGCATAAAAAATTAATAACAGATCTTACAACAAAAATATATGGCAAATAGGGGAAGAAACGGAAAAAAAAATCAAATGTCATCATGGCGTATCAAATAAAGAAAACTTTAAAGCAATTAAGACAAGAATTGTTACGATTAGAAAAGTATAGAAAACGGAAAATATCAACAAAAATAATTAGAAAGACAGACGTGTTAAAAGCAATGCGCAGTATTAGAACAGACCAGGATCTATCATGCACTATTGCAAATAATAAACTAAAGGTATCAGCATAGGCAGAAAAAGCTTAGAAGACACACAGATGAATATAAAGGAAAAATACAAAACAAGCAATTCATTGATGACCCAAAAAAGTTTTAGAGAGAATTGGGAAACAAAGCAAAAAAAAAAAAAAAAATAGAAACACCACCAAAAAAAGTAGAACTATACACATTTTGGAGAAATATCTATGAAGATCCTGTGGAACATAAGATGCTGAATGGATAGAAGTAATGGAAAAAGCAAGAAGTTCAACTGCACAGGACATGAAATGGGATGAAATAATGGCCAGAGAAAGTGAAAAAAAATTAAGAAATGCTCCTATTTAGAAAACCCCAGACCCAGATGCATTACCTAACTTCTGGCTAAAAGAATTAACACTGTTACACAAAGATTTAGCCCCGAATAAGAACTACTTATATACCCACCCAAAACAGACACAAACCTGGTTATCAGGAAAATCGATACTCCTGCTTAACACTGAACCTGCAAACTATCCTAAAAATTATAGGCAAATAACTTACCTTCCAACAATGTATAAACTATATACCTGAACTGATGCTGGCAGAGTATTTGTCATTTATAAGAAAATTCGCTCATGGCAGTAGAACAAAATGGTAACAAAACAAAGGATCATTTGTTGTTAAATAAAGTCATAATGGAGAATTGTAAAAAGGGGAAAAAACTAAGTGTGGCATGGATAGATTACAAAAAGCATTTGACAGCATCCTACATACATGGATACAGGAGTGCTTACACATGTGTAAGATAATACCCTACAATGATCAGTTATATTACAATGACCATTTGGCAAACCACTTTGCAGCCACGTCATGGTAAAGGAAAAATTATCTCATGGATAAAAATTCAAAGGGGGATATTCAAGGGGGACGTCACCACTGTTCTTTTGTCCAGCCCTGACATCTAGGAACAAAGTTCAAACATATACATTTGCTCTTCCTGTTATTATAGTTTGGGGTGATTGACTCGAACCATAAGGTATTGGATCGGTTGGACAGGAAAACAAGAAAAATGCTTCACACTTATCAACTGATGTACA
This sequence comes from Protopterus annectens, assembly GCF_019279795.1. Lineage (NCBI taxonomy): Eukaryota > Metazoa > Chordata > Ceratodontiformes > Protopteridae > Protopterus > Protopterus annectens. The sequence continues at coordinate 411,378,039 of NC_056738.1, read as the reverse complement.
CAAATCAGTATATACCAAGACTATATATTCCTAGTTCAGAAGCAGGTATGGGCCTCCTCGAAATTTATTATATGTATAGATTTGCAATGAAGAATTGTATACCTATTTGCTGACCTCATCAGATCCAAAAATAGTGAAAGTTTTGAAGCATGAAGAGAACAAATCTTAAGATGACTTCTCGGTTTAGTTTAGAAGAAGCAGGGAAAGAAACCTAACCAGAAGTAGACAAAAATCAGTATTTTATAAGTACAGAAAACTCCTTTAACAACCTCATGTCAGTCAAGACCTGATGCAGGAATGGTTAAGAAGTAAATTTAAACCAAAAGATGAAAGGTTAATATTAGTGTCCCAGGGTAGTGGACTATGTACACACTGGTTTAAAACAGTTGCACATCTTGTTGATCGGAGTGATACACTAATGGCAGAAGGCCTGTATACTGAAAGGCATAATAATGTGGCAAAGACTGTTGCACTGGGAATTGCACAAACACTACAATACTGAAATAGATGAGAAGCACTGGAAACACGAGTCAAAACGCATAACAGAGAATGATGAAGTTTATATCACAGAAAACCAAATATCGTAGTCCATGAAAAGATGACAAAAGTAGCACTGGTCATTGAAACTGCTACACCAAGTGATTCATGTCTTACTTACTAAAAAACACAAAGTCATAACACCAGGATTTGCAGGTAGAAAAAAGGGCAATGTGGAAGAAGGATACCCAGACAGTTCCAATAGTAGTAGGAGCAATGGGTCTCATAAAAAAAAGAATTTCCAGACTTATTTAGATATGGTACTTGTGCGTCAGGGCTGGCAACTCGGCACGTAAAAATCAGCTGCCAATCATTAGCGGACCAGAGTTCCGCTGTGGCAACCCCTAACCGGGAAAAGCCGAAAGACACAACAACAACATTTAGATATGCTACCAACACATGTAACTCTGTATGAATTGCAGAAGGAGTCAGTTCTGGGCACACTGCAGTTGCTGTGAACAGCACTTTTGCCCTAGAAAGACTGAAACAATACTAATTTACTAAACTTTAATTAATTATATTTTGACTTAGGAATGGGGTCCATTCCTGTCTTGGTATTAGAAACCCAAAACACTTGGACAAATTAAACACAGGCCCATTGCCAACCTTTTGGCTGACAGGTTCAGCTGAGATATCTCGCCTCACTCCCCCCTCACAGTCCAAAGGAACTACCGCATACCACAATCCAACAACCATTAATAGGGAACAGGTCTTAAATGTACTTTCTAAAGCCTAAAAGACTGCATCGATGGACCACAATAACAACAAGGGATGCTTGCTAAATAGCATGAAACAACCTCTCAGGTCCACTTAAATCACTTTTCATCTGGAGCCTACAATCAGGAATGGAAGATGGCTGCAGTCATTCCCCTACACAAAAGCGGTCCAACCACCAATCTGAGTAACTACAGGCCTGTAGGTCTGACCAGACTCCTATGTAAGGCAATGGAAAGAATCATCATGGACATGATACATGAGGACATAGGTAACCTGCAAAACACTGAACCCATCAAATTTTGCCTTTGTTAAAGGTCATAACTATTAAATATGGTGGTCTTCTTTGACAGAGTCACCAAAGCAATGGATGAAGACAAAACTGTGCACATAGCTTACCTTGACCTGGCCAAGACTTTTGATAAAATACTCCAGTCAGGAATTATAGAGGAGCTCATTAAATTGGGTATAAACCTTTTTATCACTGAATGGATAGCCAACTGGCTCACTGATAGGGCTCAGGAGGTCAAAATAGGTGAGGTCACCTCCACCAAGAGGCTCGTCACTAGTGGAGTCCCTCAGGGCTTGGTACTGGGTCAGCTCCTTTTTGTCATCTATTTCTCTGAAATGAAACAAACTCTGAAGGTTCATGTCTGACTAAGTTTGCAGATGATTGCACACTGGTAGTTATCACTGACTCCACTGCAAACACTAGCATTCTTCAAGAAAGCCGAGCTCTGACTAACAAATGGTGCCAAAGCCATGGTCTTAAATCAATGCTAAGAAATGTATAATTGTACCCTTTGGGAAGTCAACCACTCTGGCTAATTACCATGTTAATAATATGCCCCTTAAAGTCAACCCAGTAGCCAGGAATCTAGGTACACACAAACAGTAGCCTTACCTTCGACCACCATGTGGCCACAGTGGTACCTCTGTACTCTGCCCTTATCAGACCGATCAGAGTACAATGCTCCCTTCAGAATGCACCTGACCAGGCATATGCAGCAACTACAGCAACCTCAAATGTTCCTTACAAAAAGAATACAAGACATAACAAAACTGCCTTACACAGAGTACCTTAAAGCACTTTCCCTCTACTCAGTCCTCTACAGATTGCTGAGGGGTGATCCAGGCTTGGTTTACAAGTCAAACCCCACACTTATGAAACTCCTGCATATTTGTTAGACAGTACCAGAAATACAAGGTCTAACAGTTTGAATTTTGTCAGGGACTTGCACAGAACATGCTGGAGAAACAGATATGTGTCCCAGAGACTGCCCATCCTGTAGAACAGGCTTCTTATCCACGTGAAGCTGAGTTTGTCTGTTACCCTATTTAAGCGCAACCTAGACCAGTGGACGGGGAATAGGAAATGTAAACTGGCCCTGGCATCCATATCACTTATGGACAGAGGTAGGTTATAAATACCTGGCCCTCAATTTCCTATCGGATACAGGATGTCATTATTCTTGCGGGAAAACTTGGCTTAGCTTAGAAATTATAATTCACAGGAACATGTGCAATTAATTGAAAGTTCTGATACTCATTTAATAACTATTTCAGATCACATACCAACAATAACTAAAATAAAAATGCAGGATAATGAAACAAAAAAGAGACACCTGCGCTTCTCCACCTATCTATTAAACAAAGAGAAATGTAAGGAATGGGTAGTGGACATTATTCAGGAGTTATTAGGTAAAATAGAAATTTCTTCAGAAAATATAGCTAGGAAGTGGGATAAAATTAAAGTGGAGTCTAAAAATAGGATAGAAATAAAAGAAAAAAAGATATAGTTAAGAAGTAACAAAAATTATTTGGGGGACTGATAAAGGTTAAAGTACTGCAGAATAGGAGGAATCATACAGAACAAGAAGAGGCGCAACTGCAGAGTGCTAAAGAGAAAATAAGGGACTACCTCAATAATATGCATGAGTTCAGAAAGACTGCTCTTAAGCAACTGCTTTTTGATTATTCTGGAGCACAAAGGCTTATTATGTCTATTGAAAAATTTTACACCCCCAATTCTATATCCTGTACAGTCTGTTTCTGTGAATCTATACCTTCAAAAAGAATTCTGCAGCTTTATTTATTTCTTATTGCTTATTAAATTATCACACCTTTCTCATTCTGTACCTCCATTAGCATACTTTAGTTATACTTTTATTTACCTATTTTAAAAAAGGATTAATCTTTATTTTCTATGTTTAACAACATATTTTGCCTTAATAACCACTTCTGGTTCATTACTTCATGCAACACAAATATTAATCTTTGCTATGTCATTGCCTTCTCATTACCTCCGATAACTTCCTCTAATTTCTGACGTTCTTCTTCATACATTTTTTTTTTTTTTTTTTACTGTTACACCACAAACTCTACACAAGACACACAGTCTGGTATTTTCTTTTGTAATTAACCCATCACTCTAACCACTTCCTATAAAATCTCTCATTTGTAAATGTTTTGTAAATAATATTTATCTTTCAGTTTGTAACACAATTTTAAACAATACCTTATTAATTTCTTACATCATCACTTACGCTCTTTATTAATAAATTGTGTACAGAAACGGCCCATACTGTTGTACGATCAGAAAATTCAAAAAGTGCAAGTTTTAGCCTCATTTAATCTCTCTGAAAGTACGAAAACAAGCCACTTTCAGTCCTTAACTTTCTCTTCATACAAGTACATTAAGTCAAAATTGTATAAAAAACATTACTTATATACCCAACTACCGTGCTTTCTTTTTTCTTCCCATAATGCCATATTGTCTCCCCAAATCACTATATTCATGCTTAACATTCAAATATGTTGTTTTAAGTTCTTGAAAAAGTTAACAATTAGTACAGGATGTTAATGCATAAACTACCAAATGTCTTATCTGCACTTTAATTCTACAATCTAACCTTCCCAAACAACTAGTAGCTTCATGTATTGTAATAAAATTCACATTATACAACATTATGATTCCATAACATAAATCATTACTCACACAGCTTATAAGCTGCATTGCAATACTTGCTTTAACTGTTCTTTATACTTTGTTATATAAATGTTTATCTACATATAAGTACTATGTTATAATGTGACTGTTTACACAATTACACACAGCAATTCTTCAGTATTCATTTAGGTACTAGGTATTTAGGCTATTGGCCCTAGGGCCTATATAAGCCTAGCCAAACGATACCCTGGCATTTGCCACCCAAGAAAATTATTTTCCTGTGCCCCTGTCAAGCAGAGCCACAGAAGTGATCCCCGGGGTGAATTTCCCATCTCCCATCCAATCATCAAGATTTTTCTTGAAGAGTGCTAATGAGGAGCTTTGTTTGATATAGACAGGTAGTTTGTTCCAGAGTATGGGAAATCTCTGGGAAAGGAATCTATCCCTCTACCATGTTCTGTTTATTGTGGTGACAAGGTTTACGTCCCTAGAGCATGTAGCTCGGAGGGACTGGGATTTCTTTAAGTGGAGCATGTCCAACAGCTCTGGGTTTGACATAACTTTGTATGTTAGGCAGAGATCGCCTCTAAGTAGGCAATATGCGACAGAGTAAAGCTGGAGTTTTTTGAGATGGTCTGCGTAGGGCATCTGTTTGAGGCCGTAATCCTTTTTGTGAGGTATTTCTGTGACCTTTCCAGTTGTTGTAGATGCCTTGTGAGGTACATACCAAAAGGAGCGTTGTAATCTATAATGTGTCAAATGAGTGATGAGTAGAGGGGAACAATGACCTCTTTTTTCCTGGATGAGAAACCTTTTGTGATGAGGTGTGCCACATAGAAGGATTTCCTGACTACTGTGGCGATGTGATTATCAAAGGAGAGACTACTGTCCACCTGTGTCCCAAGGTCTCATTACACTTTCGACGTCAAGTAGACTACCACCTATGTGGTAGTTCATAGGTACAGAGTTTTTACCAAAAGGGATGACAATGCACTTTTTGGCACTGAGCTTGAGGCCATGGCTTTGACACCAGGCATCTGTCTCAGGGAGGCCTTTTTGTTTGATGTCCACATCGTTAGGAGTTTTGATTATGGCTCCTAGTCTGCAGTCATCTGCAAACTTTGTTAGCCAAAGACCTTCTGTGTTAGCTTGTACTTCAGAGAAGAAGATACCAAACAGGAGAGGACCTAGGACTGAACCCTGTGGTACTCCACTTGTCACTGGTCTGAAGTTGGATTTAGAGTCTGCTACTTTCACAGTATGGGTTCTGTCAGTGAGCCAGTTGGCAACCCATCTTGTGACAGAGATTTACACCTAGTTTAGTGAGTTTATCTATAATTCCTGAGTGGGTGATGGTGTTGAAAGCCTTGGCGGGATCTAGATAGGCTGTGTGAACCACCTTACCTTATTTATTATATGATTTGCATTAAATAAAAGAAAAACATATCTTTCACGCAAATTTTTCTCTAACTTGATTAGATAAAGTAACTTTTATTCTGTTTTGTTTTATGTATCTTTTCAGCCTATTCAAATGTTTAAATATTTTCCCTCCTACCAACAGCCATTCTTTATCATTAGGTTTTTCATTTGCAGAAACATTGGTATTTTGTTTCAGTCCATGACTTTGGCACCAGTTATTTATTTGGTACAAACCTTTTTATGGGATGGCCAAGTCAAATGGGAATTTAACTACTGCTCCTAACCTGCAGTCAGGCACAGCCCTTTGATATTTGCTTTTATTTCAAAGAAGTAGATGCCAAACAAGAGAGGTCCCAGCAGAAAACCCAAGGGGATTCCACTGGTGACTGGCTTCTTTGTGGAAGTAACTTCCACTATTTCAAGTTCTTGCTCCATGTCTATAAGACAGTCTTATCCAAGAGTCTTTTCTACTTAATAATCAGCTTTGTTCTGTACTCTAGCAGCCACAACCCCTGTATATGTCCTCTTTATAGGCATTTCCTCTCCTACTCCCTGTTACTGTGGGTGCACTGGTGTTTGCAGTTTACCTTCCTACTGTACAACATCTTCAGAACTTCTGCTTTTCCCTCCTTCACTTTGCTGGACAAATTCAACAGACTGTGACCACGAAATGGCAACACTGTCTTCTGGCTCATCTTCACTCATTAATATATAAAACAGAAAGTGTTGCAACCAAAGAATCCGCTCTCCTCTCCTCATCAACTACCTCAACAGTAGGCAAGTTTGCTGATACCTTCTCATCAATAATGGCTATCTCCAACATTTTACACTACAGACTACCCTTTGGTCTGCTGTTCTTCCTCCTCACCCACTTCATGCCTTCCTATTGCTATCCACTGGCTTGCAAATAGGAAAAGGGCAGGGAAGTTCCCCAGTATCCTGGCCAAACTTCCCCTAGTCAGTATGAATATCATCTTTGGCCTGCCCTTAACAGGACACTGTCTTAGTTAGAATAAACCAGTCAATATACAACAAATGAATAAATAAATCCAACAAACTAAAACAAAGGCAGGCAGCCTGTAAATCAGGAGAGTTTTAACAAGTGCTCCCTCTTCCTCAAACAGCCAAGAGTCACCAAACAACTTCAAAGATTGGGTGAGACTGCCAAATAAGTCATTACAAGACTATTTATGCCAAAGGACCACTAATTAAGTCAAAAACAATGCAAAAATGTTATTAAATACATAAATTAAAAAGTGGCTAAGACAACAATAAATATTAATGATACATGTTGACTGCAATCAAGAAGACTTCTGCTGTTATAGTGCCAATTAATCCATGCTTCAAACTTACACGTTGTTAGTTCAGTATGTAAAGGTATCCAAACTTTCAGGGATCCAAGACATTCCAAAACGTTCAAAGGATACTGAAAAAATATGGTTTACCACAACATCAGTAGAACATCCAGTCTCAGAGAACCAAGCAAGAGAAAAACACCTCTGTAAAAGTGCCAGTAATCCATATTGCAAAGTTGTCAAGTCAGCCAATCAACAGAGATGTCCAGAAAACTCTAAATTACTCTAAGATACTCTCAGACATCAGCATATTCCAAAAGTTAAATTTCAGTAGTTCACTATGCTATTGGCACAGTATCCAGAGCAGCAAAATGTTGTTGTTGTGTCTTTCGACTTTTTCCGGTTAGGGGTCGCCACAGCGGAACTCCGGTCCGCTAATGATTGGCAGTAGATTTTTACGTGCCGAGTTGCCAGCCCTGACGCACAACCTTCAACGAAGGTATGCCCATTCACGCACGTCTCCACGCAGAAGACGCTCCAGCTGAGAATCGAACCGGACAGCGTCTTACTGTGAGGCGACAACGCTACCGCAGCACCACCACCGCGGATCCAGAGCAGCAAAATAATAATCTTAATGACAAATGTATGTTTATTTTTTTAACCTAAACATCTAAAAAAAAAACTAAACTAATACAGTAGTCACCCCAGAGGACTATGGCTATGATGCACTACTTCCTGTGGTCCAGAGTTTAAATCCTTCCGCCTTCATTTACCTACTCCGACCATAAGCAAGTCACGTACCCAGACAGTGAATTGGGAAATTGGGCTAGGCTCCTCAATGGTCTCCTGAGCCACAAGGCTAGTAACTACCTATAAATGGTCCTGCAGTAAAAAATAACTTTAAAGGCTGATTGCAAGTCTGCAATTCTGTTTTGTGGCAGCCAGTTGCTGCCATGTTAAACCCTTCCAATTAATTTACATGATCCACACAATAAACTGTACAGCCTATTTTGCATGAACACAGTAAACTGTACAAGTCATTGGTGCACTGAAAATTAAGAAACAATGTCAAAAATTTGACTTATCACAGCAGGAACATCTGGGCAGGATGCAAAATGTGGCAGCCTACCTTACAACAGCCAAGTGCTGTGGTACCCGCACAGTCAAAAGTAAGGTACATAGCATGACAGTTTGTATGTTCTGCAGCATTACAAGCACTGGGAATGCCCTATGAAATATATGATGACCTTTACAACCTACAGGTTAGGTGTAGCAAAGAGTTATGAATGCAGGCAGACTTGCATGCAAGCAGAGGTTAAAATAAAAAAAAAAGGCAGTGAACTGCATTAGCATCATAACCTTTTCCTGCATAACTGTCACCAATTTGCATCACATTAGGGTTCTCTGCTCTGAAGCTAAAGTTATGGCCCTGATATGTTGCAGATCCCTACTGGGCAGTGAAAGAGCAGCAGATAAACCCCATGCCTTTAAGACAGCACAGCTGCAAAGCGGCAATATACTACCTGCAAAAGCAGGAAATTACAGAGCAGGATTGGTTTCTTACAGATGGAAGCTGCATTGTCTTATATGCACATGTATGTACATTTTTAGCTATACATTTTTTAATGTTTTGTAGATCATGCAAATCCCAATAGACGTATGGCCTATTTTCAGGGAAGACCCGAAGTGATATTCATACTGACAATGGGAAATTTGGCCAGGGCATAGGGGATCTTCTCTTAGTTCTTTACGCAGGTGGTGCTGGAGTGTGCTTCCTGATGGAGATGGAAAACGATGTATCTACCATTGTGGAGGATGCAGTGTTTGAGAAAGTTTCTGCTACCTCAGATTGTGCGATTTCCAATATGACTCTTCTTTCTGGTGGATTATTTGATGAACAACCGGTACAACTGCTTGTTAAGGAAGAATCTGCCACTGCAGTTGCATCTGACTAGGATGTCATTGCAGTGCAAAAATTTCCACTTTCTGCTGTCATTTCTTTTGCTTCTGTGGTTTTCCTGTCATGAATATGGGTAAATGAAATGTTGATGTGAGCCATATATCTACTGAAGAAGTTGGGCTCACACCTCTTCTCCAGAAGGATGCCTTATAAAAAACTCTTACTTATGCTACAGTGACTGCTGAGACAGTTTCTCAGGTATCAATGTTTTGTAGAAGACCCATTCAGTCTATGGTTCATTTAATATCTTTCCAGATGTTAAAGTGGATGGCTATACTTTATGGTGCAATCTAATAAAGCCTTTAGGCTTTCACTTTGCTGACATTCAGTTCATTATTCATTTAGGGACAGAGACTCATGCAGATATAACTGTTGAGAGTCCGGTCTTAGTATGCATGTCAATTTGTTTAACCCAAACAAATTCTGTCCTAAAAGTGTTCCGTCTCTAATGCATTTCAAGTTAAGTAACAGAAGAAAAAAAAGTTATGCTGTGGTTTAGAAATGTCATTTATGAACAAGATTTTTAAACACATTTACTCACATTTACTCACATATACTGCTTCTGTTACTGTTGTTACTAAAATGTTAGCTGCAAGGGGTATCTGGACTGGACAGTATGAAACAGCGGTAGTTTTACTGCCAAAAATACTGACATAGTAGATGTGTCTAGTTTACTAAATAGGTAACCACAGGTGAATTCTCATATATGAGGGAATGACAAACTTTATTTTTTATGTGGACAATTAGACCATTTACTTAGTGAAATGTATCATGCTCAATGTGGGAAGAAGGGGAACACTATAAAGGAATGACGTTGTTCTAAATGCCATACTAAGGGCCACTTTTAGTTCAACTGTACTTCTTTGTCATCTTCCTCAGTTGATCAGCCAGATATTCCACCTACACGATTAGGTTCTCCTGTCAATCCCCCTACTTTTACAACCTTTACATTATCTGGGAAACCTGCATTCATGTTTTATTTAGACACAGACTGTGACTAACAGTTTGCCTGTATACCTCTCAACTGTACAGATTTTCCCAGAATGTCCAGATTTTTGCCTCATATTTTTGGTCTGTTTTTCATAAAATTGTGTTTTTCTGGTAAATTAGTGGCAAATCATTAAAGACTTCAGTTAGAAAATAATGACAGACATTCAAGTTTCAAATTTCATACTCTTCAGAAAATCCATGCTAATGCAAAACCTGTTATTCTATCAACTTTCTAAGTTTATAAGAGCAACATTTAAAAAAAAAGTCTCTATTTTTGGGCTTTTGTCCCACTTTTACTAATGACTTTATCCATATTTCTTGCTCCAAGAAGTTGATAGGTATGCCTGACAAGTCAGTAGCCTGATGGAATGCTGCCTGCTCCTGGTACTAACAATATTATGCATTGGGGGGGGGGGGGGTTGGGGGGTGCTGGTTTAATAGTTTAAATCTGCCAGTTCAAGATCCAGCTTCCACTGACAATTTGTTGTCTCATTCTTTCTTTATAAATTAATGTCAAAGCCTTTCCCTCACTTTCCAATAAAGTGCTAACAGCTTTAGTGGCAATAACCGCGGTGGTGGTGCTGCGGTAGCATTGTCGCCTCACAGTAAGACGCTGTCTGGTTCGATTCTCAGCTAGAGCGTCTTCTGCGTGATGACATGCACGAATGGGCGTACCTTCGTTGAAGGCTGTGCGTCAGGGCTGGTAACACAGCACGTAAAAATCAACTACCAATCATTAGCAGACTGGAGTTCCGCTGTGGCAACCCCTAACCGGGAAAAGCCGAAAGTCACAACAACAACAACCCATTAAAAGAAAGAAATAACTTTCTTCTTTGACTTAACAGGAAATCTTGTTTCTACTAATATGTATATGTTCTATATTAATCAGAAGGCTGTAAGGCATTTTTTCAGCCTGTCATTACTCATCTGTATTGCTATTGTTACTCCATGGGCCAGATTCAATAACACCTACACTAAGTGTACACGATCTGTATTCAAAAACATCCCTAAAACATTTTTTTCACTTTCTAGTCACTCAGAAAGATTACACTAACTGTACAAGTAGTATACACTTTATGGTAACCTTTATGAATCTCCTCAGTATTTAAAGCTGCAATAAAATCAGTAGGAAAACTAAAATTATGAGGAAGAAGGTATGAGTTATGTTTGTGTTGCCTGTTCACTCAGAACGGTGTACAGTTAGTGTAGACTTTAATGAATCCTAGGGCATATCTGTTTTATGGCAACTTAACTACTTGTCTCGCCTTGGTTTCCTTTCCTGGGCTGTAGCTGAAATAGACCCCTTGTCGATCACTCCACTATCTCGGGTAACAAGCGCAAATAATAGATAAAGCCACAGGCAGACATCAATCCATCTGGATGGACTTCTAGAGCTCTGGGCATCCACAAAATGCATTGGTTTCTTCCCCACACAAAGGCTATTAGTAGGAAGCACGGCAGAAAGGGGAGATGCCCACAACATTTTTAGTTCTCTTTTGTTTCATCACATCCTTTAGTAATCAGTTGTTTGGCATAACACAGACAACTTCTGGAATGGTAAGTACTCTTTTTGAAAACGTTTTGCTTACTCTGTTTGTGCATGGTCACTCATTTTAGTGAGCACTATGAATTCATATGCTTTCTTTTCTGACTGCATTTTCTTAGAGATTTCTCTAAGAGTAAACATGCCCAAGATAAGGTAAACAGAGCCATTCAGAAGATTTTTGCCTTTGTTTGTTCCTCCTTGAAGAAAAACACCCATTTCTTCTTGCAATGAGTACTTATATTTCAAGACAACCTTTCTTTTTCCTAAATATTTTACAGCTTCATAGAGTGCAAAAAGCTTCTTTCATTCAGTCAAGGGATGTCAGTACTGCTGCTTTACACAGCCAGCTAGTTAAAAAACAAAACAAACAAAATAATAAATAATTAAAGCTTTGTGTCACTGGGAGGATGCACGGACTATAAAAACCTCACTGAGCTGAAAGACCTGTGGATGCCAGCTAACCTGTTTGTGCTATTTTGTCACCCCTCACCTTTGACATCTGCTTCACCCACTCCCTTAACTGAAAAAGCTCATTTGCAGGCCAACAGCAGCGCAGTGGTTTCACTGTCCTCCTAGGCCTCTACAGCAATATTTTCTGCATTCCAGCCAGATGTCAGGTACCTGCCATTGACCAGTATGTGGCACAAACAGAGAATGAAAACATTTCCCCCAATGGATTCTTAATCCCCTAGATGCCTGCCCTTTTTTTTTCAGTATTCTTTTTCCTGTCATACCTGCTGACCATCGAGTCTCTCCCTCCATCACCTCATTCATACTCCCATCATGGGTATATAATCTAGTGAGGGAAAGTGGACTCAGTAGCCATCATAGAGGCAGCTATGGCAGTCTTTGTGTCCCTGTGAGCATCCAAGCAATGAAGGCATTTTTGCTTTGGTCCTAACTCTACCCCTCATGGCTGAGAGGTGCTCCCATGTTATTATAGTGACATCCATGCCCTCTTCCTTATGTGTTCTGCCACACTCATGCCCATGAAGGCTACAATCACCAGCTTGGGATTGCACCCAACACTCAGTTTTCTAACCACAGTTAATATGCAAGCTTCTATTTGCATGGAGCAGGGCAGCCTGAAAGGGAAATGCAGCTCCCTCTCCCATGGATGGTTGAGCAACATTGCTCACTCCTATCCTCCCACCAGCCTCTTCAAGCATCAAGGCCATTATTTGAACTTGGTCATTGTCAGGGCTTTACATCACAGAGTTGTGCTTGCCCAGACTTTGTTTTACACGAGGCACTTCACAGAAGCTTATATTGTGGCATAGCAAAGGGCTACTGCTCTCTTAACTCTGGCTGCTAAAAAATCCATGTCAGGAGAATTTCTTTTGACAAAAACATTGAGAAAGACCCCTCTCCACAATTATCTTCTAAACTCAGATATAAGCCACGATGAGGACTTTATCTTTTCTTCCCCTGGGAATCATTACAGACAAGAGTTGCTCTCCTTTGGCTGTCCTCTAGAGGATGTCAGTTTAATAAGGGATAGTTTTGAAAGGGGGGATTTAAAGAGTGATCCAACTCTCACAAAAGTTAACTTGACTGCTGGGTATTGATAAAAAAAAGCCAATGGCCATTCCACCTGTTTTGTTTCATTTAAGGATGCCTTTGGCATTGCTTCAGAGGAGCCACATTACCAACCTCCAGCATCTAGAAAACTAGAAAAGTTTGAGTAGAGGACTAAGTTAAATATTTGCATAAAAATCTAAATGATGTTTTGCAGTTGCCTCTCTATGTGCTACAAAAGGATCAGAACAGCTCCAAATAAAACACCCTACTGAATGATAAGGAAACAGATTGCTAGACTGATTTGGCAAGAAGGGTGCAACTCATCCACTGTATAGTGGTACCATAATCTGTTTTACATAACTTGTTAAATGTGTTGCTTAACTGTATTACATTTCTCGTTTGAATTTATTCAACTGTAACTATGTTTACCTCTTTATAATATCTTGTACATTGTTTGGTTTGATACTTCCTCTGCTTCAGGGCTGAAACTGAAAGTGGTACACCGGGACCAGAACTATACCCTAGTAAGTAAGTTCAAGTTGATTAAGTAAGCAAGTAAATAAATACATAAATGACAGACACGTGCATTGCAGTATCAGGGCAATATACTTAGGCAGATATGGTAGAATGCATAGCTAAGGTGACCCTGATATAGATGATATTAAATCTGGTTCAGAAATGTTTAAAGTCAGTTAGACAAACATGCATTTAAATGTAGCTATGATGCCACAGATGTTTCAGGAATGGCAGCTGCCTCTGGCACTGTGCTCACAAAGCGTAATTAATTAATTAAGGATAGAGTCCCTGGCTAGAGGATATAAGGAGACAATATCCTTAAATCACCCCTTTGGTCATTTACCTTTAGTATTTAAGGAGCAGAAGGAGAAGGGAGAAAGTACAGTTGTGTACACTTACCATAAATGTAGATGTTCCAGTGTATTCACTGTTGCAGTCATTACATTTGGTTAATCTGCTGGAAGGTTGCCCTCAGTCGGCCTGATTAACAAAGTCTTGGGTCCTGCGTTGGTTGCTGTCCCTTCTTCCATGACGTCAGGTCGTCAGGGGTATAATACATGCAGCCGATGCCATTACATCAGTTTTTCTTGCCTCAGATGTCAGGTGCCCCCCAAATGGGGAGCAAAATATATACAGAAGTAATTAAAAACACAAAAATATACCTCAAAACAAAAGCAAATACACCAAAAAGGCTTTTAAGCATAGTAAAAGAAAGTAGAGGTATAGTAATAGAGAAACAGGGGGCTGGAGGGAGGGTAACCAGGACTGCAACAGTGAATACACTTGAACATCTACATTTATGGTAAGCGTACACAACTGTACTATGTTCTTCATGTTTCACTGTTGCAGTCATTACATTTGGGCAGATTCCCAAAGCTATGGTTGGGAGGATGGATTTATACAGCATTAGGACCAGCTATAAGGCCCTGCAAAACAGCAGAGGCAAAGCCAGCTCTGGATTTAGACAAAATTGGTAAGTGATAATGCTTGGTGAAAGTATGAACTGAACTCCAGGTAGCAGCTTCTAGAATATCCCTGGTAGGAACACCTCTGAGAAAGGCTGTAGAAGTAGATGCAGCCTTGTTGGAATGAGATCTGATCCCCTGGGGGATAGGTTTTCCATGGTGCTTATAGCAGAAATTAATACAATGACTTATCCTTTTAGAAATGGTTTGTTTTGAAATAGCCTTCCCCTCTGCCCCTGCAGCAAATGCTACCAGCAGTTGTTCATATTTTCTTCGAGATTTAGTCCTGTCCATGTAGAATCTAAATTGTCTGTGTACATCCAATGAATGCAGAATCCGCTCCCCCTTGTTCTGTGGATTGGGAAAGAAAGTTGGCAAATGAATGGACTGATTAAGAGCCACACTGGATACCACCTTGGGAATGAAGGATGGATTGGTCCCGAGTGACACCCTGTCCGCATGAAAGATGATGAAAGGCTCCACTGCCATAACGGCCTGTAATTCAGATATCCTTCTAGCTGAAGTGATTGCTATAAGGAAGGCTGTTTTCCAGGAAAGAAATATTAAGTTTGCAGTAGCAGCTGGCTCGAAAGGAGGCAGAGTGAGTTTCTCCAATACAAAGTCAAGGTCCCAGGCAGGGGTTGGAGCTCTCCTGGGTGGTCTCAAGTTTTTGGCCCCTCTGAGATACTGCTTTAGCAGAGTATGAGAAAAGAGGGGTGGTTCTGTGTTGTAATGAGCCGAAATGGCTGAGGCATGGATTTTTATGGAGGAAAAAGACTGGCCCTTGTGAAGTATCTCAGTTAAGTATTGCAAAATCTGTGGTAAATTGGGCACTGCTGTGCTCATCCCTTCAGACGGATTCCAGGCACAAAATCTTTTCCATTTGTCAGCATAAGATTTTCTAGTACTAGGTCTTCTCGACTCCAAAATGACATCCATCACAGGTTTGCTGAGGGATGCTAAGGGGGAATTTAAATGATTAGCCACGCTGCAAGATTCAATGTTTGGAGCTGAGGGTGCAGAATTTGGTTCTCCTGCTGAGACAGTAAGGAAGGTGTCTGAGGCAGATGCCATGGAGAAATTTGTGACACACTGCGCAGGAGAAGGTACCAGTGTTGGCGCGGCCAGTCTGGAGCAATCAAAATAATTTTTGGTTTGTTCTGTTTGACTTTTAGTAGAACTTTGGAAAGCAGAGGCAGAGGGGGAAAGGCATAGACTGACAGTTTTTTCCAGCTGAAGGACAGAGCATCCATTTTCCAGGCTTTTTTGTGAGTAGTTCTTGTGCAAAATTTGTCCAACTGATAGATCTTTTTGCCTCACCCCAGAACTATGTCTGGGCTCCCCCATTTACGTGTCAACATGTTGAAAATCTGTGGTTCCAGTTTCCATTCATGTGGGTCCATGGGATTTCTACTTAGTTTGTCTGCCAGAATAGTCAGCTTTCCTGGCAGGAATTGAGCTTGTAGTTGTACTTGGTAGCTCAAGGCCGTGTTCCACAATGCCATGGCTAGTCTGCAGAGGGGGTAGGAATGTGTACCCCCCTGCTTATGTACCACATAACCGTGGTGTTGTCCGTCTTTACCATTAGTTGTCCTGGATGAAGGTAGTCCTTGAAGGCTGTCAGTGCATTCTGTACAGCTAGCATTTCTTTTTGATTGATATGAAGGTGCATTTGATTTGGGCTCCATTTGCCCTGAATGCATTTCCCTGCTAGATGAGCCCCCCATGCATAGTCTGACGAGTCTGTGGTTAGGGTTTGGGCGGCAGAGGGTGGTTTGAATGGCAGTCCCTTGCTTTGGTGGCATGCCTTTGCCCACCATAGGAACTCTAGGCACAGGCAAGGAATGACAGGAATCATTGTTTCCAGGCTGTGACAATGTTGACTCCATAAACTTTTTAAGTACCACTGAAGTGTCCTCATATGCAGTCTTGCATATGGAATTAGAAGAATGCAGGCGGCCATGAACCCCAAGGCTTGCAGAATTTGTCTTGCAGATAGCAGGGTTTTTGTGGCTACCTGTTTGAAGTAAGTCACCAAATGAATTTGCTTTTCTGGCATAAGGAAAGCCATCTGGGAAGTTGTATTCAAGCTTGCACCCAGGAATGTAATTTTTTGAGAGGGTACCAGTTGTGACTTCTTTTCGTTTATGGTGTACCCTAGGCAAGTTAGAACCCTTTTTACAAACGCCAGATGTTTTAGAAGAATGGCCTGGTTTTCTGCCTGAATTAGACAATCGTCCAGGTATGGATATATTTGAATAATTTCTTTGCCTGCAAAATGCAATTACTGGAGCCAGGCACTTTGTGAATACCCTGGGCGCAGTAGACTAGCCAAAGGGCAGTGCAGAAAACTGATAATGCAAGTAGCCTACTTTGAAGCGTAGGTATCTTCTGCAAGATTCCCTGATTGGGATATGCAGGTAAGACTCTTTTAAACCTAGAGTTGCCAACCAGGCATCCTTGCCTAGCACAGGAAGTAACTGGTGAAGAGTCAGCATCTTGAATTTTGGAATGTCCAGAAAGGTGTTTACAGTAGACAGGTCCAGAATTGGACGCCATGATTTGTCTTTTCTGGGTACCAGGAAAAGTATGGAATAGAAACCTTGTCTCTTTTCCTCTTCTGGTACTAGTTGAATAGCCCCCATGTTTAGGAGGCAAAGTACTTGTTTTTGAGCCTCTGCCCACAGATTTGGGGGCAGGTCTGGTCACCCGTTTGGAGTTGGCAACGTGTGGAAATGAAATCTGTATCCCTGGGACACTATTTAAAACCCATTTCTCCTGGGTTATAAGTTGCCAGTTTTTTGCATGATGAGCCAGTTTCCTCCCCAAAGGGGCAGCTGAGAGGTAAGTGCTTGGCAATTTTAAAGGAAAGTCATTGAGACTGTTTACCATAGGGTGGTGTCTTTGTTATTTCCAGATTTGGAAGTGGAAGCACCCCATTGCTTAGTTCTGAAAGTCCCTTGGGACTGAAACCTGTTACTTTTGGAGTGTCTGGGTTTGGCTTGAGTGACTCTGGAAGGAGCTAGAAAAGACCAGTTCTTAGTAGGCCGGTGCCTACTAAATCTTGGAGGTTGTACTTGTAAGAAATCTTTCACAGTTTGCATAGATCTAGCTTTATCTTCCATCTTTTTTAGAACTTCTTCAGCCTTATTGCCAAACAGTCTTGCTGCAAAGGAGCATCTAACAGTTTTGCTTTAACATGATCAGGCAGAGATTGCTCCTTAAGCCAAGCATGCCTTCTAAGCACAGACCCAGTAACAGCAGCCCTGCAAGTGGCCTCCAAAGAATCAAAACCACATTGTAAAGTATGTTTTCCAACTTGTTCAGCTGAATGCAATAAATCCTGTAAATCCTTATTTTCCACACAGTCAGAAATCAACATAATTTTCTGTTTAAGCAGTCCCATGATATGCTGTTGATATTTTAGTACATGGAATTGACAGTTTAAAGCCCTGATTGCCAAGGTTGCAGAAGTATAGACCTTTTTACCCCATCTATCCAGCGTCCTGGAGTCTCTATCAGAATGGGTAGGATTTTTAGCAGTAGAAGCCTTATTGCCCTTGGGCCCCTGAGAAATGGTTTCAGGGTCCACAACAGGATTTTTGAAAAGGAATTTGTGGGACTCAGGAACCGTGTCGTAAATGTCCCGTTTACTAGGGGCCGGAGGCAGGGAATCAGGGGCCATACTGGATTCCGAAAACACAACAATGTCTAGTACAGGAGGTATAGCCAAAGGCCTATGCTGAGGAAGAAGGAAATCCCTAAGCCTCTTTTTGGATTCAGAAAAATCCTGACTTTCCCAGTGGAAATGCTCCCTTAAGGTATGTAAAGTTTCCCCAAAAGAAAAATCCTCAGGGGGAGAAGCAGAGGGAATGGAATCCTCTGCATCAGAGTCCTCATAAGTTGGTATGGACAAATCCAGATCATTAGAAGAGTCAGAA
Source organism: Protopterus annectens (assembly GCF_019279795.1). Lineage (NCBI taxonomy): Eukaryota > Metazoa > Chordata > Ceratodontiformes > Protopteridae > Protopterus > Protopterus annectens. Next base: position 411,359,685 of record NC_056738.1, on the reverse strand, counting down.
GAAACGTAGTTCTGTTCAGAAGATTCATAGTCAAGTTCAGCCCTAGGACTCTTAGAAGGGGGGGGGGGGTTGACTACCCCCGATTAGAGTAATCAAATCTTCAGCCATTTTGATCATTTGTTTTTTAGGAATAGGGGCCTGAACATGTGGCCTGGGCATTGGTTTTTTAGACACAGATAGAGATTTAGGCCTTAGTATTGAAGGTGGAGCCAGTTTAATATGCAAGTCTGTAGGCCTGAAAAAGTACAGTTTTGTACCTACCATAAATGTAGATGTTCGAGTGCTAATACAGCTGCAGTCATAACAGATGGGTTATCCTGCTGTCAGGCGGGTCCTCGGTCGGCCGAATTCCAAAGTCTAGGTCCGGCGTCAGTTGTCGTCGCTTCCTCCCCGACGTCAGTGCGGCAGGGGTATAAAAGAGCCAGCCGACGCCATCTTCTTCAGTTTTTCTTGCCTCAGATGTCAGGTGCCCCCAGAAGGAAGGCAAAACATAAACTTATGTAATATTGCAATATAGAATAATCAAAAAACAGTAGTTTGCAAGCAAATACACCATAAAAGAATACCCCAATCAGGTTGTATGAGAAGGTGTTTGTCATAAGGCCTGTCCTAACAGGGGATGGAGGGAGGGAAACCTGGACTGCAGCTGTATTAGCACTCGAACATTTACATTTATGTACTATGTTCATCGTGCATACAGCTGCAGTCATAACAGATGGGTAGAATCCCAAAGCTAAATAGGGGTGGCAGGCACTAAGTGGAACTAGGAGGAGCAAGGATGCCCTGCAAGACTGCTGTGGCAAAGCCCGCTCTAGATTTAGAATAAAGTGGAAGGTGATAGTGTTTGGAGAAAGTGTGCACTGAACTCCAAGTGGCTGCTTCCAAAATGTCCTTGGTAGGAACCCCCCTGAGGAAAGCTGCAGAGGTAGTTGTGGCCCTTGTGGAGTGGGATCTGATGCTTGAAGGCACAGTTTTTCTATGAAATGAGTAACAAAAGCATATGCAGTGGGCTATCCATTTTGAGATTGTCTGTTTGGAGATAGCCTTTTATAGCATAGGACACAAAGAGTTGCTCGGATTTCCTGAATGGCTTTGTCCTGTCCAAATAATAACTAAGTTGTCTGTGAATGTCCAAGGAATGTAGTAGTCTTTCCCCTTTGTTTTGTGGGTTAGGGTAAAAGGTAGGTAAGTGGATAGTCTGATTCAAGGCTACACTGGATACTACCTTTGGCATAAAGGAAGGGTTGGTTCGTAAGGAAACTCTGTCCTGATGGAAAATGATGAAAGGTTGCACAGCCATGAAGGCCTGTAGTTCCGAAACCCTGCGTGCTGAGGTGATAGCCAGAAGGAAGGCTGTTTTCCATGACAAATATTGTAGTTCTGTTGAAGCAGCTGGCTCAAATGGAGGCAGGGTCAGTTTTTCCAATATGAAGTTGAGGTCCCAAGCAGGGACTGGTGGTTTCCTTGGGGGTTTTATATTCTTAGCCCCTCTGAGGAACTGTCTTAAGAGAGGATGAGAGAATAAAGGAGGATCTGTGTTGTATTGTGCAGAAATGGCTGAAGCATGGATCTTGACGGAGGTGAAGGAAAGTCCACTGTTTAACATCTCAGCTAGGTACTGTAATATTTGAGGTAAATTTATTACCCAAGGATTCTGGCCCTTTTTCTGATTCCAGGCACAAAACCGTTTCCATTTGGTGGAGTAGGCTTTTCTAGTAGATGGTCTTCTGGCCTCCAAGATGACATCCTGCACCTCCTTGGAGAGGAGGGTCTGTTGGGAAATCAAGGGATTCTCCATGCGGCTAGATTGAGGGCTTTTAGCTGGCTGTGAAGAGTTTTGAAGTTGTGCTGGGACAACAGAAGAGGCACTAGAGGCAGGATCCATGGTGGGGAATGCGTCAGGCTCTTCAGGAGTGGATACCAGTGTTGTCTTGGACAGTCTGGAGCAATGAGAATCATTTTTGGCCTCTCTGCTCTGGCTTTTAATAGAACTTTGGGCAGCAGAGGGAGAGGTGGAAAGGCATAGACTGTCAATGTTGCCCAATTGAAAGAAAGTGCGTCCACTTTCCAGGCCTGTGGATGATAGGTCCTTGAGCAAAATTTTTTCAGTTGGTAATTTCTGTGGGTAGCAAAGATATCTATGTCTGTCTGTTCCCATGCCCGAGTTATCTTTGCAAAAACTTGAGGGTGCAACTTCCATTCGTGTGGATCTGTCATATTTCTGCTTAGGCTGTCTGCCAGTGTGTTTTCCTTCCCTGGCAGGAATTGTGCCTGAAGTTGGATTTGCAATTCCAGAGCTGTGTTCCAAAGGGACATGGCTAGTCTGCACAGGGGGTATGAATGAGTTCCCCCCTGTTTGTTTATGTACCACATCACTGTGGTGTTGTCTGTCCTTATCAATAGCTGGCCTTGATGCAGTAGGTCTTTGAAGGCCATAATAGCATTTTGCACTGCTAGCATTTCCTTTTGATTGCTGTGTAGGTGCTTCTCTTTTTGGGACCATTTTCCCTGAATGCACTGATCTGTCATGTGTGCCCCCCAGGCGTAGTCCGAGGCGTCTGTTGTGATGATTTGATCTGCTTGAGGTATGCAGAAGGGGAGACCTATGTTTCTTTGGCATGCTTGAGCCCACCACAGAAATTCCTTTTGAAGACATGGAATGAGTGGTATAATTGTTTCCAAACTGTGGCTGTGTTGAGACCATAAGTTTTTTAGGTACCATTGAAGTTTCCTCATATGCAGCTATGCACATGGGATCAGCAGGATGCAAGATGCCATGAATCCCAGAGCCTGCAGGACTTTCCTTGCAGTCAGCCTGGTGAAGGTTGCCATTTTGCTGAAGTATTGAGATAGTTGCCCTTGTTTGTCTGGCGTGAGGTACGCCATCTGGGTGTTTGTATTCAAGCTGGCACCCAGGAAAATTATTGTTTGAGAGAGTATTAGTTTTGATTTCTTTTTGTTGACTGTGTATCCCAGAAAGTTCAACAGTTTTATTACAAACGCCAGGTGTTTCAGAAGTATGTGCTTGCTGTCCACTTGGATCAGGCAGTCGTCCAGATATGGGTATATTTGTATCCCTTGAAGTTTGCAGAAGGCAATTACTGATGCCAGGCATTTTGTAAATACTCTGGGCGCAGTAGATAAGCCAAAGGGCAATGCAGAGAATTGATAATGGGTTGAACCTGCAAGAATTCTGAGGTATCTTCTGCAATCTTGTCTGATAGGGACATGCAAGTATGCCTCCTTGAGGTCCAATGTTACCAGCCAAGACTCCTTGCCCAGCATGGGAAGAAGCTGCTGTAATGTGAGCATCTTGAATTTTGGTATGTGTAAATATGTGTTTAGGTCTAAAATAAGTCTCCAATCTTTGTCCTTCCTTGGTACCAGGAATAGTCTGGAATAAAAACCTTGACCTTGTTCTTTTGCAGGTACCTCTTGAATAGCTTTCATGTCCATGAGAGCTGAAATTTGTTTTTGTGCCTCTGCCCTTTGATTTTGTGGCAGGTTTGGCATGCCTCTCATTTTTGGAAGGGTGTGAAAGTGAAATCTGTAGCCTCTGTCTATAATGTCCAGGATCCATTTGTCTTTTGTGACAATATGCCAATTTTTTGAGAATAATGCCAGTTTTCCGCCAAAAGGTGCTGCCATTAACGCTTTGCTTGGCAGGCAAAGGGGAAAGTCATTGTGTCTGCTTTCTGAATGACTGTGATCTATCTTCTCCACCTCTTGGGGTTGGTGCTTGCCATTGTCTGGCTCTGAATGATCCTTGAGATTTCCCTTTACCCCTCGGGCGCCTGTATCTTCCTCTTTGAGGTCTGTCCGTGGCTGGAAAGGACCAATTTTTTGAAGGCCAGTTTCTGCTGAAACGTGGAGGTTGTACCTGCAGGAAATCTTTCACTGTTTGCATTGATCTTGCCTTTTCCTCCATTTTCTTTATTACCTCCTCAGCTTTAACACCAAACAATACATCTTTTTGAAGAGGTGCATCTAGTAATTTAGCTTTGACATGATCTGGTAAGGTTTGCTCTTTCAGCCAAGCATGTCTACGTATGACAGACCCTGTAACAGCAGCTCTACACGAGGCCTCTAAAGCATCAAAACCACACTGCAAGGTATGTTTACCCACTTGCTCTGCACTATGCAACAAATCCTGCAACTCCTTTAAATCTGGTTGCTCAGGTTGTGTCATTTTGCTTTTCAACTGAGATAACAAAAACTGTTGATACTTTAACATATGGAACTGACAGTTTAATGCCCTCATGGTTAAAGTGGCCGAGGTATACACCTTTCCCCCCACCTTTCTAAAGCTCTGGAATCTCTCTCTGAAGGTAATGGGTTTTTAGCAGTAGAGGTCTTAATTCCCTTGGGACCCTGTGAAATAGTTTCTGGGTCAGCAGCATGGCTTTTGTGTAGGAACTGGTGAGAATCAGGAACCCGGTAATACCTGTCAGGTTTAACAGGAGCTGGAGGCAAAGAATCTGGGTTGAGGCTGGCTTCTGTGTACACATCATCTAATATATCTAAGACAGGAGGGATAGCCAGAGGCCTGTGCTGGGGGAGCAAGAGAAAATCCCTGAGCCTTTTCTTGGAATCTGAGTAATCTTGGCCTTCCCAGTGAAAGTTTTCCCTCAAGGTATGTAGGGTTTCCCCAAAAGAATAGTCCTCGGGGGGGGAGACCGAGGGAATAGACTCCTCTGCATCAGAGTCTTCAAAAGGAGAATATGTATATTCCTGGTCCTCAGAATGTTCTGAGGTAATAGAGGCTTGATCTGAGGAAGGGTAGTCTTCCTCCAATCTGGGCCTTTTGTCCGAGGGGGGTTGAGAACTCCTGATAAGAGTAATCAAATCCTCAGCCATTTTGAGCATCTGTTTTTTAAGCATGGGGCCTTGAGAGGGGGTCTGTGGTCCTTGTTTTTTAGTTTTCATGGCTGCTTTAGATTTTGTGAAAGCCTTAATGGAGAAGGAGGAAGGCCTGAAGACACCTTGAGAAATGGCAGGCCTGTCTAAACTCTTGAGTTTCCCCGCCAAGAGTGGCGTCAGTATCTGTAGTCGGAATGGGGGCCGAGCAGCCTGCGACCTCGGGCACAGAAGACACCGGTAATGAAGTGTCATCAGTACTCAGGGGCTGCGTAGGCGCCTCGCTGAGAACTGGAGAACCTGTAGTCGGCCTTAGCGTGGTGTCGGTAGAAGTCACGGACCTCGTATGTCGGTCCTTATCTTTGCGTCTTTTACTCAAAACTGGAGTCGGAGTATCCGACGATATAATGTAATTAAAATTTTTTACCAAAATAGTGGTGGGCGAACTCCGCCCGACGCTTAATAGTGCGTTTGTTGAATCTACCACAAAAACGGCAGGCCGAGACATTGTGGTCTGGGCCTAAGCAAGGAATACAGAAGGAATGGAAATCCTTATGCGGTATTTGCTTCCCACATGAAATGCAATTATTAACTTTGTCTGACATCGGTCTGAGGCAAGAAAAGTTTCCCCAACGGGGTACTTAGCTTTCAAGAAGACTTCAGCTGAAATATTTTCGTAAATCTCAGGAGCTGGCCGACCGGCACTTGCGAACTGCTTCTGTTTCGGGCACCGCGCGGCAAGAAAGACTGAAGAAGATGGCGTCGGCTGGCTCTTTTATACCCTTGCCGCACTGACGTCAGGGAGGAAGCGACGACAACCAACGCCGGACCTAGACTTTGGAATTCGGCCAACCGAGGACCCGCCTGACGGCAGGATAACCCATCTGTTATGACTGCAGCTATATGCATGATGAACATCACCCTCAGAAGCAGGTGCCTGCACAGCAGCTCTGGACCCATCCAAGGTAGAGACATCTGCGGGTTCCATAGGTAAGGTATCTCGCTGCATACCGGACTCCGAATGGGTCTCAGTAGAGGCCTGCGAATCAGAAGTAGTGGGTATCAGGCACTGCAAAAGCACCTCACTAAGTACCGGCAAACTGGCGACTGGCTTAGGAGAAGCGTCGTCGGCAGTTTTGGACCTCAACGGCCTGTCTCTGTCTTTTTCTTTGCATTTTTTCGGTATTCCGGTAGTCGGATGGCTAACCAATGTCATTTCTGGATAATTAAACCGAGAACTGAAATATTTAGAAGCAAAAATGTACCGACGCTGGATAGTGCGCTGATTAAATAAAGCACAAAACAGACAGCAAGGTACGTTGTGATCAGGGCCTAGGCAAGGAATACAGTACAAATGAAAATCCTTATGAGGTATTTGCTTCCCACAAGTAATACAATTATTAGCTTTTACTGACATCGGTAAGGAGCAAGAAAAAGTTTCCCCAACGGGGTACTTAGCTTTTAGTTGAAGACTTCGGTTCTGAAACTCGAAAACGAAAATTTCAGGAGTTGGCCGACCAGCACTTGCGAACTGCTTCTGCTTTGGGCAACGTGTGGCAAGAAAGACTGATGTAATGGCGTCGGCTGCATGTTTTATACCCCTGATGACCTGACGTCATGGAAGAAGGGACAGCAACCGACACAGGACCCAAGACTTTGTTAATCAGGCTGACTGAGGGCAACCTGCCAGCAGATTACCCAAATGTAATGAATGCAACAGTGAAGCACGAAGAACATCCTATCCAGATGGTGAAACAGGTATTTCACTTTCCTGTCATTAAAAACAGTTGGAACTTTCCTACAAAGCAATAGTCAGTTCATAGCAAAAAAGACTTGATCTAATCTGTTTAATCAGAAAAAAAGCTCTTAGAGAGGCTGGGGTAGGCAACAGTGATGAGGTAGGAACATTAGGCCCCCCTTTCTGTCAAGGCAATGCCTCCCTACTATCAAATATCCAAGCTCTTAACCCCTCCCCACCTTTTATATACATCTTTATTAAATCAAAGTTTAAATAATGGCATAGGTACACATACTTTAATACAAAGGGAAAAAACAGAACATTTTCATTAACTTCATACAGTATATGTCTATGTTTTATTCTAAACAATTATCAGCCACTCTGGCATTACATAAATTGCTCAATTCCTGCCTTTCTTTAAACCTCACTTCTCTTCCTGAACATTATTATGCATGTATTATCCTCACAAATTCCATTTCTAAGTAATTTACTTCTTCCTTTTTCTAAAGATCCCAACTCCAGTTTTTTTATCCATTTTACAATATTCAGTACTTCAGTTGCAGCTGGTTTAGACTTTGATTTCCAGTTTCTATTAATTGCTTTTTTGACGGACAATAGCATTGCACTTTGTGAGGCCTTGATGCCTTGTTACACCCCCCCAAAAATGTTTCGTATCACCTCTCTCCTTCCCATAACAGATCCAGTGTTTGCCTTGAACCTGCAGAAAAAAAAATTCTCTGGCATTTGCATGGGGTATAAAAATATCTATGCAAACACTTCCAAACAAAACTCCTAAACCTTCTGTACTTTGTTGCATGCTTGAGAGCATACTTTGGAACCATACAAGTGCCTTCAGAATGTTCCTTTGTAAACTGCCTTTCCGGCCTCACTTCACAATCTTTTCTAACCTCCTCCGATTGATTCTTAAATTTGTCATGCAATATTTTATATGCCCTGCAACACTTCCTTTTAAACAGCAGCTTTTGTTCTAGACTCAGTTTAAATATTTACCAGAGCTGGTCTTTCACTTCATATTCCATTATACTTTTCTCTTTGCCTCCACTTGGATATCAGTTCCTGGAGTAGAAGGCAGTCTCTAACCTACAGTCCAAACATCAGCTTGGTGTCATCCTATCCTATCACCTTTCCTTGTCTAGTTTTTTTCTCCCAATACCTTGGTTCCTTTGTTAATTTTCTCCATTAAATTCCATCTCTCGTTTGCCTATGTTTTATACCACTACCCGCGGTGGTGCAGTGGTTGCGTTGTTGCCTCACAGCAAGAGGTTCTCCTGTTCGATTCTCGGCTGCAGTGCTTTCTGTGTGGAGTCTGCATGTCCTCCCTGCGGTCGAGTGGCGTTCGAAAGACATGCATGAATGGGCGTGCCTTCGCTGAAGGTCGGGCTGGCAACTCGGCACCATAGAAATCTACTGCCAATCATTAGTGGACCGGAGTTCCACTGTGGCGACCCCTAACCGGGAAAAGCCAAAAAGACAAACTTACATATTTTTCGGAATATAATATTCTATGTAGTGGTTGTTCTTCTCCTTAAAGACCTACAACCAAAATCCTACTCCCTCCTTATTTCTTGAACTCCCCTGTTTCATCATAATCATTCCTTTCCATTTTGATTTATAACCTTCTGCTTGCCTAAAGTACATGAAGCTTACCTGCTTAGCTCTAAAGTACCTCTTCAGATTAGGTAATCCTAAATGATCTTGCTCTATGTGGAGAATCATTTTATTCCACTTACCAAGTAAACTCTTCTCCTTCCAAATTAGCTTCTTCAAAAACTCTTTACTGTTGTCCACAAATTCTCCTGTGGTTAACAAAAATATGCTTGACCTGTATATAAAACAAATAGACTAAAAATATTTTTACTGTTTGTATCTTATTATCCATATCCATAATCAAGATTTCCCAGTTTCTCACTGCTTGTATTACATTTTGTTTAATCTCCTTTCACATATTCTTAACTACCATAACAAAACCTTTTTAATACATACACGTATATACTTCCTCTCCCCACACTTTGTGAGGAAGATGCACACACTGTTGAAGTAATGGTTAGATGTAATGTGAAGGAGCCAATTATTTTTTGTTGTTGTTCTTTTGCTGGGCCAACCTGATGGTTCATACAACCTTTACTCAATTGGCCATTTTGCTCTATCAGAGGTGCGAATGTTTTGACACATTTTTTCCAATTTGGGTTGCCTAATCAGCCCTTTTATTTTCCTGTGGTGAAAGCTGGGTTGTAGGGGCTAGCCAACTAGGTTTGTCAGAGTGGCTTATCCTCCCCTTTAAGGCTCCCTCCTTGCTGTGGTGGTTCCTTTTAGCTCCACTGAGTGCTGCCTGCTGCAGGAATTGTGCTCCTGCACTCTTACTTCAAAAACTATTGCTCTTGTACACGGGCAATTTACACTTATTATACCATGACCCCCCATCAATATTCCAAAACGTGCACGCTGATTGGCCAGCGTGCACATTGTAAATCGAGTTATACTAATGGAAAAAGGTCCGGTCGCCCGGACTTTTTTCCGTTAGTAAAACTATTTTTAAAACACTGTCTCACTATGTTAAATGGGTTTAACATAGCGAGACAGCTTTAAAATAAGCAACGGAGATCTCCGTTGCTTATTTTAAAGCCGTCTCGCTATGCTAAACCCATTTAACATAGCGAGACAGGTTTTAAAAAAAAAGCAACGGAGGAAGCAAGATCTCCGTTGCTTTTTATTTACTGTTTCGCTATATTAAATGGGTTTAACATAGCGAGACAGTTTTAAAATAAGCAACGGACATCTCCGTTGCTTATTTTAAAGCCGTCTCGCTATGTTTAACCCATTTAACATAGCGAAACAGTAAAAAAAAAGCAACGGAGATCTTGCTTTCTCCGTTGCTTTTGCCCACAGCTCTGATATACTGCGCAGGCGCGCAGTACATCAGAACTGCTGCGGATGCCAGACATCTGCAGAAGGGCAGCAAACAGGCATTATACTATGCCATTATTTAAGAAAAGTAACAGTTTCTTTTCTTAAATAATGTCATGGTATAATAGTAATAACCCACTTCTGGGTGTGGGTAATGCTGTATTTACCCACGGTTGGCCTTGTTTGGTCCCTCGGGCTTCGCCCTCGGGACCAAACCACACCAACCGTGGGTAAATCCAGCATTACCCACACCCAGGCTTGGGTTACTGCTATAATATGCCCATGCACCATGGGTGTGACACCTAGTGTTCCCTAGGTGTAACACAGGCAGTGAGTCAGAGTCAACTCTCTCTCCCTAGGCTGGGTGAGCCAGCAGTAAAGGAGCCAAGTCTGGCCAGATACAAAACAGAATTCAGAAGCTTCCCACTCTTCACTGGAATTCCTCAAATACCCCCAAGCCAGATATTATTAGCAGGCTCAGTACTAGAGCAGCTGTTGGCATCAGATGTTATAGAAAGGGTGCCTCCAGAAAAAGAAGAGACATTTTAATCCAGACCATCTCCTATCCAAAGAAAGAACAGACAATAGAGATTTATCTTGCATCTTTAAAAGATAAACATGTATCCAGAAAATTCAAGATGCTGACTGTACAGGTTGCTCCAACTTTTGTCAGAAGCTCTACTGTTTATATTGAACATGAAAGTTGTCTACCATAAAATCCCCATTTTCAACTACCACAGAACTTGTGAGTTTGCAGCAATACCAAGTTATTTCCTTGACTTTCAGGCTTTGCACACTGCTCCCAGGATATTTACTAAAAAATATTAGCCCCAGTATTTGCCAATGTCATTTTCAGGGGAAATATACACGTGCAGCTTCCTCATGAAACTCTGAATGTTTGTGATTGACATCATAATTATAATCACAAAAGACATTGTAAATACGCAAATGCAAGCTGCACTCAAAATGTGAGAAAGCACATAAAAAGTGTTTTAACAGTGAGGCAAGTTCCTCTGCTCTCCCATTCCCACTACTACACAGATAATATTTTCAAGTCTTTTAACCACACTAGAAATATATAAAAATGCAGGTTAACTTAGAAAGATGCAATGAAAAATATCCCACTTGACTTTCCACAATTATATTCAGATAATATGACTAGTATTGGTTTTCAATCCATACAGTTAACTCCCCCAGCTTTATTGCACACTGCCAAGTCCCACACAGCCATTCCAGGAACAAGCAGTATGATTCAGGTAATGACAACAGGCCTTGGTTAGGCCTTACTACAAGGTCCACAAAACATCTACTCCTGATCTTGCTTCAGACCATATCCACAGCAGGCCCCAAATGAACCTCTGAATTCCAGGAACTAAGATTTTTCAGACAGAGGTCCTGCTCTACTCCACTGAGATTCTCCTGATTGAGGAAGCAAATTCCTGATCTCTGCCTTCCAGGTTACAACCTTTTATAAACCACTAAAAAGTTTTTTTTTCATTCTAGCTAATACAGTCAGGTTATGTATCTAAATATTGCGAGAACTTAGCACACAACATGCATTTAAAGCCATACTCCCCATTTTCCCCACACACAAGATGTCACAACTGCCCCCCCCCCCCCAGCCCAAAATCAGGTTCAGTACAGAATATTTTGTCAGAAATGTTGGGGGACAAAATGATTTGTAACAAGGGAAATTACTCTTTACAGCTGGATCTGAACTGACCAGGCAATTACTAAGTTTAATGCTATTGGTTGCCAAAAAAGCAATTACTATAAAATGGAAATAAACATTTAAACCCACTATAAATTACATTGTATATTGTAAAGGAGAAAAAAAGAATTGGAGGTGGGATCTTTAGAAAAGGGAAGGAGCAATGCATTGAAATAAATGGAATGTCTGGGAACAATACATACAGAATAATCTTTTGTTGTTGGAGTGAGGGTTAAGAGAAGGCAGGAATGGAGCAATTTATTTAATACTGCAGTGAGTGATAGCTGTTAAAGAAAACATACAGGTATACTTCATGAAAATAATGAAAGAGTCGCTACAGTTTATTTTCTTTTTTTAGTGTCCGTGTACCTACGTCATTGTGTAAAAACATACGTTTTCAGTCTCAAAGATTGGTTGCAAGACCTAGACAAACCATCAGTTCTGATAAGCCAATGTAAATCTATCGGAAGCAGTATACCGAAAGGGTTGGAGAGATGGTATCCAATAGCATAACTTATGATTAACCTTTTTAACTTGATGGCAGATCATTCCCATTACAATGGCTGAGTGAAGCACCTGTCTGATAGGTAGCATTTTAGTGAACAGAAGGCCCACTTCACAGACAAGTGCTGCCTTTCAATGGCAGAGTATTTTTTCAGCATCACTTAGCTTTCAACTAATGTAGTAAACAGGGTGAGGTAACAGCATTCTCAAACCTCTGCTGTATCTCTATATAAAGTACATTCCTTAACATCAAGATTCACTGGTTCACAACATAACATTTTTTCTGCTCCTAAAATGCTGTAATTGTCTCAAGGGGCCATTGCACATTAACAGAATATAGGCAAACAAAAAGGGATAGTGGAGTGCTAAGTGAAAGACTAGCTCTGGCAGAGTTTTTGATAAGTTTACTACAGAAGCTGCTGTTAAAAAGGATAATTAGTTTGGAAAACAAAATAATGCATGATAAAATAACAACACAACCCCCCCCCCCCATAAACCCACACCATCAACTAGAACTAACAATCTCCCAACTAGCTTCTCTTTCTCTCCTGTTCCTACCTCCAAAATAAAACTACTACTAACTAAACTTAAAACCACCAGATTAGCAGCAGACAACCTCCCAGGTGAATACATTCAACTTGCAGCTTGACGCTCTAGCCTACCTCGTATCACTCTTGATTAACAGATCTCTGTCAGAAAGTTATGTTCCTACACTATGGAAAGTCTCACAAATAATTTCCCTACACAAAGGAGGCCCCTCCACAGATCTAACCAATTACTGCCCCATAACTATTTTCTCGCCACTCTCCAAAATACTAGAGAAATGCATTCATTCTCAAGTCTCAGATCACCTCCTTGCTAACAACCTCCTCTCCTACACACAACACGGTTTCTGACCTAACCACAGCACCACCACCGCCTTACTCTCTTTCTCTAACACTATCCTACAAAATAAAAATGCAGGTTATCTCTCCTCAGCTACCTTCCTAGACCTCTCTAAAGCTTTCGACATGGTGCCACACAAACAACTCATCTCTCTTCTCAATAACCTATCCTTCTCTCAACCAGTCATCAACTGGTTTCAGAGTTACCTATCTGACCGCCAACAAGCAGTTGTTTGGCAGGACAACCTATCCTCCCAACTACCAGTCTCCATAGGACTTCCTCAAGGGTCCATCCTGGGACCCCTACTCTTCTCTATTTTCACCAATAATCTAGCCTCAGCCACAACACATGGCAAACTCATACAATACGCAGATGACTCAACCATCATCTGCACAGCCCACTCCCTACCAGAACTGCAAAAAGTCACACAGGAAGTATTTTCTTCTGTTGAAACTTGGTTATCCGATGCCCAACTAATACTCAACAAAAACAAAAACAAAATTACTAATCTTCCAACCCACCAAACTTACCCTAGACAGCTCTCACTTTAACATCACAGCAAAAGACACCACCACCATCCATCCTACAGAACACACAAATTACTAGGAGTAGAAATAGACAATAAACTGAACTTTGACATTCATATTTCCATGACCATTAAAAAAGTGCACAAAAAACTAGGAGCGTTATATAGAAATCAGCAACTACTTACCGAAGCAGCTAAAATTGTAGTAGCAAATTCTCATCTTATCTCTACCCTACTCTATGCCTCTCCAATATTTACTAATCTTAGACAATGCGATCTAAATCAGCTTGAAACCTACTACAACACAATAGCTAAATTTGCCACAGGGGGTTCCTACCGTACTTACTACTGTCTCTCACTAGCAGAACTGGGCTGGCTAGAGCTCCCCCACCTCCTTCAATGGTACCAACTTGCACTCGCCCACAAACTAATAAACCAACCACTAAAAGTCCCATCAATCCAGAATCTACTCCAAACCCTACATAACCACGAGACCACTAAGATCCAGCCACAAAAACCTCCTACAGGTCACAAGAGCCATTAACTCTACTGGAGAAGCATTATTCTCCTGCACTATAGCCAAACTCTGGAACTCCCTCCCATCCTCCATTACCTCTGTAACTTCTTGCACCCACTTTAAATCCTTACTAAAAAACTTCAAAACTTGCCAGACATGCCCTTGCAACCCCCCCTCTAATACCATCCACTCCCCCCCCACTACCTCTCTCAGCCCCCTGTCAACAACTTACTCTTAGCAAGCTTGGCTACTCATGTTCCCAGCTACCTACCACATAATACTAACTTCTTGTAGCAACAACTGCTAACGGCGGTTATGTACCTCAAAAACAGATTATATCAATTGTTCACTGATGAATCTCAACTATATTGGTAACCATGTTTAGTATATGTCACCATATTTTAAAATTGTACTATGTTCTACAGCTGTTTTACATCTGTTTTCTTCTTGTCTTGCGTCCTTAACCGGACTAATGTCTATATTTAAATGCTATGTTTTTTTTAACTGTATAATGCAAATAATACTTAATGTGGAGCTTTTCTCCCCGGGCCTCTGCTGAAAACTGACCTGTGTCTAGTTGGACTCTCCCGGTCAACAAATGCAAATAAATAAATAATAAATAAAATATAAAAAGGTAACTAGAGGATGTTAGAAAAAAAAGAGAGGAGAAAAGAAAAATGAAAGGCAATTTAAAAAGGAACAATGGGAAGAAATCTGTAAGGCTCACAAATATGCAAAGTCCATAAGGTATAGGATTTTTTCATGGAAGTGTTTGCATAGGTATTTGTATACCCAAAGCAGACTTTAGAAAAGTTTTCCAGCGGTAGATAGCAAATGATGGGGTGTGATAGGAAACAAAGTAATAATACAGAACACGTTCTTTGGAACTGTAACAAATTGGCAGATTTAAAAAAATCCCTGGAGAGTATTTTGTCAGAAATGTTGGGGAAGCAAATGACTGTAGCTAAGGAAATGATTCTTTTGAGCTGAGTTATAGGGAAAAATTGCCTATACCTATTAAACCCTTACTAAAGTCAATTCTACTGGCTGTCAAAACAGCAGTTACTAGAAAATGGAAATCAAAATCTAGTCCAACTGCAACTGAAGCACTGAATATTGTAACTGAGATGAAAAAAAATGGAAGGCGGGATCTTTATAAAATGGAAAGAGTACAGTACACAGAAATGCATGGAATTTGTGGAAACAAAACATGGAGAATAATGCTCAGAAGAAAAAGTGAAATTTAAGGGAAGGCAGGGCTTTAAATGTTGGGAGTGAATGATAATTATTAAAAAATATCATAATGAATCAAGATAATGAAAAATATATAGAATATTTTTTAATTAATGGAGGTGTACCCACGCCATTGTTCAAAATGTGTGAATTTAATAAGTTATTTTAAAAGTCTTTTGACTTTGTCCTCACAAACATCTCAATTACTTGCACTGCCACTACAGTATGTTCTAACTTCTGACCAAAACTGAACACAAATCATTTTCTTTTGCTTTCAGACATCCAAACCCACCACAACAATAAACACCTCTGAATTAAAGAACTTTAAAAAGACAAACCTATTAAAATCCAGATGTAACATTTCCATACCGTAAATAACTTCAGCTGTAAAGGTCAATGATTTTTACTCACATCTAACAAGTAGCATAAATCAGGAAGTCACAATCAAAACCAAATATACTAGAGATCATAAACTACTTTGGTGGAATGCCAGCATTAACATGCACTGTAATAAAATAAATAAAAAAGCTTTACAGATTCATAGGTAGGTACTAGGCTATAGGCCCAAGGGCCTACGTAAGCCTAGCCAACAAGGTTCCCTGGCTTACGCCACCCAAAGAAAGTTGTTTTCCTGTGCCACTGTCGAGCAGAGACACAGAAGTGATCCCTGGGGTGTATTTCTTATTTCCCTTCCACTCATCAAGATTTTTCTTGAAGAGTGCTAATGAAGAACTTTGCTCGACATAGATGGGTAGCCTGTTCCAGAGTATGGGAAGTCTCTGGGACAGGAATCTATCCCTCCAGCATGTCCTGTTTATTGTGGTGACAAGGTTTAGGTCCCTACAGCGTGTAGCTCAGAGGGATTGGGATTTCTTTAGGTGTAGCATGTCCAGCAGCTCTGGGTTTGACATAGCTTTATATGTTAGGCAGACATCACCTCGGAGTAGGCGATACGCTACGAAGTAAAGCTGGAGATTTCTGAGACGGTCAGTGTAGGGCATTTGTTTGAGGCCAGTAATCCTCTTTTTGAGGTACTTCTGTGGTCTTTTTAGCTATTGCGGATGTCTTGTGAGGTACATTCCAAAAGGGGTGTTGTACTCTATAATGGGTCTAATCAGTGTCGAGTAGAGGGGAACAATGACCTCTTTTTTCCTGGATGAGAAATGAGGTGTGCCACGTAGAATGACTTCCTAACTACTGTGGCAATGTGACTATCAAAGGACAGACTACTCTCCACCTGGGTTCCAAGGTCTCTTATCACACATTTGGTTTTAAAGTAGATTGCTGTCTATGTGGTAGTTCATGGGTACAGAGTTTTTACCAAAGGGGATGACACTGCACTTTTTGGCACTGAGCTTGAGGCCATGGCTCTGACACCAGGCATCTGTCTCGACGAGGTCCTTCTGTAGGATGTCCACATCATTTGGGGACTTGACTATGGCTCCTAGTTTGCAGTCATCTGTGAATTTCATTAGCCAGAGGCCTTCTGTATTAGCCTGTACTTCAGAGAAGTAGATACCAAACAGGAGAGGTCCCAGGACGGAACCCTGTGGTACTCCACTTGTCACTGCTTTGAGGTCAGATTTGGAGTCTGCAGCTTTTACAGTGTGGGTTCTGTCAGTGAGCCAGTTGGCAACCCATCTTGTGACGTAGGGATTTATACCTAGTTTAGTGAGTTTAGCTAGAATTCCAGAATGGGGGATGGTGTTGAAAGTCTTGGCGAGGTCAAGATAGGCTGTGTGAACCACCTTACCTTCATCTACGGCTTTGGTGACTGCCTCAAAGTAGTCGATCAGGTTCAGGAGGCATGATCTGCCTTTCACAAACCCGAACTAGGTGGGATCCAGAGTTTGGAGGTTACCAATGTCTTTGTTTACGAGTTCCATGATGATACGTTCCATGGCCTTGCAGACCAGGCTCGTCAGTCTAATAGGTCGATAGTTCCCGGGATCAGTGGTGGCTCCCCCTTTGTGGAGTGGGATAACTGTTGCTGTGCGCCATTCAGTGGGCACAAAGCCTGATGTGAGGCTATTATTGAACATGGTGATTAAGTGGGGAGCCAGTTCGTTCTGAAGTTCGTGTAAAACGCAGCCTGGGATGTTGTTCGGTCCCATGGATGCTGTGTTTTTGGCTTTAGAGAGTGCAGCTTTTACCGGCGTAGTTGTGATTACAGGGACTTTGCATTCTTCCTGTATAGATATGGGCCCTTTAGGGGGTGGGGGGGTAAAGTTAGCACTGAACCTATCTGCCAGGATGTTGGCAATATCAGTTGGTTCTGTAATTTTCGTGCCGTTGTGCTGTAACTCAGAGCAGATCTGGGTATTGCCATCGAGATTCTTGACATAGCTATAGAATGCTTTGTGGTTGTCCTTAGAATTATTGGCGATTTTGTTTTCGTAGCTAGCGTTGGAGGATCTTATAAGGGATCTTAGCCTCTTGCTAAGGCTGACCAGGGAGCTCCTCCACTCATGGGATTTTACTCTCTTTTGCAACAGTTTCTTCCTTCTGTTGTACAGTTTGTTTATGGCAGGGGACCACCAGATTGGCTTCCTTTTGTTGGAGGATAGCGTCTTGGTTCTGTTTTGGATAGCACGATTCATGCACTCATGTAAGTGCTTAGAGAGCATTTGTATAGGATTCAGCAGTTGTAACTGTTTTGTCCATCTGCATGGGTGTCATGAAGTTCACTACTTCTGTCTTAAGAAGCATGAAATTGGCTTTAGAGACATTTTTTTACCGTGCTTTCCTTAATGGGGGGTGGGGGCGGGATGTGGATATCAAGGGTGATTAGCTTATGGTCGGATTGGACCAACGAGGAGTTGACTTCAGGTGTGGAACACCGGTCACTCGTGTTGGTAATGACTAGGTCTAGGATATTGTTGCCCCTGGTGGGGGTGTGGATAAGTTGATCCAGGGCATTGGAGTTTATGAATTCCAGAAAGCGTTGAGCTAAGAGTTGGTACACGAGTAGTTTTCCCAGTTAATGGTGGGGTAGTTGAAGTCACCCATTATTAGGGTGTTTGGCTGAACTCTAATATTTCCAGTACATCAAGAAAAGAGGAATGGGAATTCTGGGGCATAGTGGGGGATCTGTAGCAAGCTACAATTTGGATTGTAGTTTTGCCCAGAGTTAGTTGCACTTGGATAACCTCGGATGCATTATGCTGAGCAACTAACCTGGAGGTGTGGATATCCTTAATGAATATGGACACACCTCCGCCTTTGGTGTTTCGGTCCAGGTTACATGGCTGAAAAGTGTGGAATGAGTTATAGCCTGGTAGTGCAGGGGTGCTCTCTGGAGCCTTGAGTCAGGTCTCAGTCACTGCACAGACATTGATGTTCTCCATTTTAAGGAGTGCCTCAAGTGAGTGCATTTTGAGATTTAGACTTCTAGCATTGAGTAGCATTACCCTCAGTTTTTGCTTGCCTGTTCCTGTTACGGTGGTGAATTTGTCATTTGAACCTTGCTTATAAATCAAATCTGTCCAAATTTAAGCCTATTAGAGAGAGACAAGCAAAAAATTTGAAAGTTACTCTAAGAAAAAACAAAGCAGAATATAGCATCCAGAGCCACAAATAATCATAACTCCTTCCAACTACAATAGACAGTTATGTAAAACTCAGCACAGCTCTGAACTAATTCACAAGCGCATTGCCCACTCCCACCCTAAATATAGTGCAAATAAACTTTCAGACACATTTACTGCCAACTTCACAAGTGAAACAGTCACTAGAGCTTCACAAATTGTTCTATTCCTTCCTTCCATTCCCCAAATGTATTCTGGAATATGTACTAACGGCACTGTTTTAAGCCAATGATATCACCTCGGTGGGCCACAGCAGTATACCAGGTTGTTTTCTCAAGTGTCATGCAGGCCCTGTTTGAACCACTTCTAAAAATTGTTCACCTTAGGCACAGCCACAGTGTACGTTTCTGGCATATGGAAAATATCCAACATTATGCCTCACCATAAATGGGGCCTTACCTTACATCCTGGTTACTATAGACCCATACGTCTACCAAGCCCAATTTTCTATACCTGATTTCATGAGCTACTGCATAAAAAATCTTCTTGTTCGAAACCCGTAACAACATGGTTTTGTCTAAGTGAGATCATATTGACTTAACTTAGTAAATTCTCTTGAGAAAGTCACTGAAGCTGGAAAAAAAGAGGATGCAGTTTATGCAGTGTTCACAGATCTGGCAAAGGCCTTTAACACTATTTCCCATGCTGGAACTGTAAATAAGCTTAAAGAATCTTAATATAGACACTTATACAGTAAGGTGGACAGCAATCTGGCTGATAAATAGAATCCATGTAGTTAAAGTAATAGCTGCCACCTCACAAATCAAAGGTGACTTGTGACATTCCTCAGGACTCTGCACTGGAACCTCCTCTATTCAGCATTTGCTTTTCAGATCTTCAAACCACTAGTCCATACATGTGGCTAACTAAAGTTGCTAATGACTGAAAACTGGGCGATTTTATTCATTTAATACTCAATACCACATCACTACAGCAAGGGCTAAACCATACAAACCAGTAGCGTATTAGAAACGGACTTAAATGCAAAGCAATATAGCACTGTCACCTTTAGCAAGCAAAATCTGAAAGCAGCTTACAGTATAGACAGCACTCCACACTGGTATGGTCATCAAAGGTTCATAGATGATTACTTTACTGAAGGGTATGACCACGCATTTTTTGGAATTTAGTCTCAGACCATGGTTTTGGCACCAGTCGTTTGTCATTTTTAGGCCTCTTTGTAGGATGTCAACATTGTTTGGGGATTCAGTGATTGCTCCCAGCTTACAGTCATCAGCAAACTTGGTGAGCCAGAGGCCCCCAAACACTGGCCTTCACGTCAGAGAAGTATATACCAAACAGGAGGGATCCGAACACTGAGCCTTGTGGGACACCACTAGTAAAAGTCTTCTTACTGGAAATGGATTCACCTATCTGGACAACATGTGTCCTGTCAGTGAACCATTTGGCTATCCATCTAATAACATAGGGTTTTATACCTAACTCAGTAAGTTTATTTATGATCCCTGATTGGGGGACTGTGTCGAAAGCTTTGGCCAGGTCTAGATAAACAGTATGTCCTGTTTTACCCTCAACTGTGGCCCTAGTGACTTTTTTTTGAAGAAGTCCACTTCCCCTTTGACAAACCCAAATTGGGTCTGGTCCAGTTTTTGAAGAGTTCCTATGTTATTACTGATCAGGTCCATGCCAACCCTCTACATGGCCTTGCAGATAAGACTGGTCAAGCTTATGGGTTTGTAGTTCCCTGGGTCAGCTGATGGATCCACCTTGTGCAGAGGGATGACTGATGCAGTCCTCCATTCCTCTGGGACAAAGCCATCTGGCGGCTCTGATTAAAGAGGGTTTCTGCTGGTCCTGACACATTTTTAAGTTATTTAAGAAGCATCCTGGAATGTTGCTGGGACTCAAAGAAGCAGTGTTTTTGGCTTTAGCAAGCACAGTAAGGACCTATTCTCGTGTAATAAACAATAGGGCGGTAGTTGCAGCTATTTCTTTGGGTGTGGTAGGTGGTGATGTGGGAGAAGTTTGAACTGAACTTGTTGGCCAGCAGGTTTGCTACAGTTTCATGCTGAGTGTAAGTGGTGCCGTTCATGATTAACTCAGCACATTACTGAGTGCTTCCTCTGTGGTTACAAACATAATTAAAAAAAACTTATGATTATGTTTCACCTGAGAAGCAACCTTTACCTCATAATTTGCTTTGGCAGATTTGACCAGCTCTCAAAATTTGTTTGTTTAGACTTGTGAGTGTCTTTGTTTTGTCTGTTTCTTCTTGGCTTTGGAGAGAATTTTTTCCTTTTGTTGAATAGCCTGTTTATGCTGGGGTCCACCAGGGTGGGTTTTTTTGCCAGTAGTCATAGGTTTGTCTTCGAAAGGTACTGCCTCCTCTGTGCAGCTATGAATGTGGTTGTACAGTGCCTTTATGTAGAGCTCAGAGTAGGCCTCAGTGTCATCTGGGTTTGGAAGGGCTTGGAGGTTTAATAAACTGTCACTTGGTTTGAGGTAATTGGTTTTAGCAAAGTTCTTAACATCTGGAGTTCTAGGTTAGATTTAATACTAAAGGAGATCATTTTGTGGTCAGATCTTACCAGGGAGGAGTTGATCATGATTACTAGGTCTAGGATATATATACCTCTAGTTGGGGATCAAACTACTTGTTCCAGTGTGTTTGCGCTTTCCAAAAACCTCTGGACAAATGAATTATGGGTTGTATGTCTCCCATTTTATGGAAGGGTAGTTGAAGTCACCCATAAGTATGGTGTTTCACTGAATGTTAAGAGATTCCAGTAGGTCTAGGTAGGAGGTAGAGGTGTGGTTTTCCAGATTCATGTTAGGGGGATCTGTAGCTAGCAAGGATATGACAGGGGGTCGCACTTATGGTTAGCTGGACATGCAGCAGCTCAGGCAAGTCATCCTTCTGGACCAGGCTAGCAGTGTACTTGTCCTTTATGAACACAGAAACACCTCCTTCCTTTCTTTTATTCAGAGCTAAGGGGGTTCGAAATGTAGGAAAGGCATTGTAGCCTTTGATAGCTGGTGTGCTTTTCTATGGTTCTGAATCATGTTTCTGTGACTGCACACATGTCTGCATTTTCCAGAGTGAGGAGTGCTTCCAGGGAGTGTAGTTTTTATCTAAACTCCTAGCACTGAGCAGCAGGTAGTCATGAGTGATTTCTATTATGTTGGAGGGTTTAACAACTTGTCACAGCCTAAAAAAGGCACTGTGGGGATAGATAACATTTTTGCCAATATCGGGAAGCCAAGTGGTGATAAGTGCAAAGCATCGTGGTTTGTCAGTCACATCTCCCCAGGCTGATAGATATTGTATCCCCTTGGTGTGACACCAGAAACTAAGCCAGTTGTTGAAGTCAAACATTTTTTGCTGGTACTGTGGCATCATCACTGATGAAGGGAGGATGTTACTCAAAGCTAGAGTCATATCTGCCTGGGATACATATTCAGAAAGCTCTATCTTGCTTCTCTTCATATAGTCCAGTGAGGTATATCTTAGGTCATTTACGCCCATATGGACTATGACCGTGTCATACTGGTACTTGTGGTTTAAAGACCTAAGTGCATGCATGATCTGGCGGATCGTGGCTCCAGATAAACAAGTCATTATGATTTTCTCCTTGTTTAGTATGGTAAGGGGGACATCAGTGTGTCCTGCGATGGAATCCCCAATAACGAGAATGTTTGGTTGTGTGGTGCGTTGCCTTATAGACTAAGAAGAGGGGCTAGTATGATTTTCAGAGTTGTGTTTTGTGAGGTGCTGTCTTTTTTTGAGTGTGCACAGGGCTACTGAGAGATTCTTTTAGGAAGTCTTGGGAGGTTTGGGTAGATTACAAGTGAATACATAAGCATATATGTGGGACTATGCGTTTGGTCCTTAGTGTTGGTAGTGAGTGTTTTGGGTGTTTTAACCTGGTTTGCATTTTTCGTGTGTGTATGTGACAGCTTTGCCTCCAATGACATTGTGTATCTACATCTCTTACACACTGTGTTTGTCTGTTCCAAAATTAAAGGGTTGTCAGTGAACATGAGACATTTACTACACTGCTTCAGGATGCCCATATCCACCATGCCAGGAACAGAGATGACAGAGAAGTGCCTATCCATTATATCAGATCCTTAGTAGATGGTAAGGAGTAGGGAGAGTCACTTACAGGTCTAAGAGAGAGAGAGAGAGAGAGAGAGTACTTAGTAGAATACTATTAGATGACATACAGTGCTGCTACCCTCCGCACAAACTGGCAGCTCTTCGAGCAGCTGTGAACAGTGGGATACTACGGAGAGAGTTTCCTATAGAGGATTTTAAACAGGAGAGGTTTGCTTATACACACGGCACAGGTAACAGTGTTAGTGCAATGTGCAAACACAAGGCTTTTATACCAGCATGATGAAAGACTTTCACACAGTTAGGTCCTTAGGCCAGTCAGATAAACACACAAGCTTTCCACCAGCAGTTCCCGACTCAGATGGGTTGAATCAGCCCTCTACTCCCACAAGTGTGCAAAAAAACCCTCTTAATGTTAAACAAACTGGTTTTGAGCTCAAGTGCAGTAACAAATGCTTTACAACAAAATGCAGAATTCCTGCAGTATCAGGAATCATTGGAAATAAGTTCACTAATAATGAGAAATGTTCACAAATAGAGAAAAAAGTGTATAACATATGAGAACTTTTACAAACACAGAAACACTTTGCAAAACTTAGAAATATTTTGGCCAACTCGGAGATCTCAGCACCACTGCAGACAACTTCCTATGCTCTGACTACCACGCAGCACATTGTAATCAAGAAATCCTTATATCTAATCCAGTAACTAAACTTCTTTTGACCTAGATAAGATACCATATTTATTCTTCTGTACTCTGCCCTGATTCTGCAGATATACAATAAAATGTCCATTTAGTACGTATCTATATAAACACATCATCCTAGATGTGACAAAGATCCCCGGGGTTCCCAACTAAAAATATCATCAGACTAAAGTCCGTCAGCTGTCAAAACAGGCTTGAAGCTCTATTCCTAGACTCTGTCTGCTATAGAGTCCTGTTATGTTTAGCACCCCATGCTGTTAAGATCCAACCTTCCTTGATGTTGTCCACCTCCATAAATTGTCTCTCAAAACACTCAAACTAAAGCCTTGAATAACCTTCAACAAATAAGCCTCACTGGGGAGAGAGATTTATTACTGAATGCTTCCCCATCTCTTTCATTACATATAAAACAGAACAATACCTTCAATTCCTTTAAGGCAAATATTGACAACTGAATGGCACCTGTAAATTTGTCCTGGTCCTGACTTGTTTTGCCTTTCTAAAGGCAGGTGAATACCCTACGAGGGTGGGTATTGGCAACATCTTTTACGCTAACACGATGTACTAATTCTGTTCATCTTACAACAGTTTGTTTTCAAAAAACAGTAAGACATACACTGAAATGTACTCTGGTACATTGTCATGTATGACAAATGATTCTTAGTCCTTATGGTTAACGTACTAAAAATGTAGATTTGCACTCAATAGTTGTCCAAGGATCCACTCTCTGTATCAAAAAAGAAAGGGTCTATTTGAGGATGATCCTTAAATGATAAAAGTTAAGTATCTGCATTAGTTGACAAATTATACTTTAAACCTGACCTGTAAGCGGTATATTGGTACAGCAGATTTGAAAAGTCTAGCACTGAAAAAGTGTGAATCAGGGCATAAAGTACTGTAACAGACTAACATTTGAAGAGAACTGTAAATAAAATTAACATACCACGAAATATAAAGTTCTGTTTACTGCGTGTTTTACAGCAAAAAAACAAATCGAACATGTTAAAACGAAGGGTTCTCTATAACACTGCTATTTTCTTTAAAGGCTAAATCCTGTGGAGGAAATTCTGAAAACTATGAAGAGGAATCAGCTTTTTTATAAGACCTTTATTAAATTATCACTTAAGACATAAATATACATTGATAGAAAAGAAAATAAACCATATTAACTTTTTTCATTTACATACATTACATGTTTTCTTTCGTTACAACTCCCATTTAGTCCAGTATTATACACATTACTCAAACCCTGCCTTTCCTTAAACCTTATTCCTCTTCCTGAACATTATTTTGCATGTATTGTTCCCAAAATTTCCATTTATTTCTATGTAATTTGCTGCTTTCCTTTTCTGCTTTCAGTTCCTTTTCCTCTTTTACAATAGTCAATATTTCAAATAAAGTTAGTTTAGATTTAATACGGGCTTACCATGTCTAGTCAAGTCAGATCCTATGTCCCAGTTCTACAGAATCATTTCCTTAGTTATAGCCATTTGCTCCCCCAATATTTCTAACAAAGTAGGGAATTTTTAAGATATGCCAAGCTCATTACACCCTCAAAAACATTTTCCCAGTTACCTACTTCTTCCCTATCACACCTCCAACGCTTGCTATCTACCCAAGAAAACATTCTTTTAAGTTTGATTGGGGTATACAAATACCTCCAAGCAAAAATCCCAAACCTTATGGACTCTGTTGCATACTTGGAAGCCATACACATCATCCTAATACCGCTCAGCCTCTTAGTGTTAGAAATCTGGACAAAGCCTAAAATAATGGGGGTCTAAGGCCCAACAATATGGATATTACTTTAGATATTGCTCTTATAAACTTAGAAAACTGCTAGAATAGCAGGATTTGTGTTTGCATGCATTTTCTGTAATATATGAAGTCTGAAACTCAAATGTATGACATTATTTAGTGACTTCAGTCCATGGTAATCTGGCAGAACCACAAATTTTATGAGGAGCAGACCAACAATTGGAGGCAAAAATCTGAACAGTTGAGAGATGTGCCTCCCATTGTTCTCTTGTAAATTGCTTTTCCATTCTCTTTTCCCAATATTTTTAAGCTTCTCTGATTGATTCCTATACTTATCATCTAATACTTTATATGCAAAGTAAAAAGTCCAAAATACCTCCAAAGGGCTCAACTGAGAATCCATAAACAGCAATATTCTTGTGTAAAAACCAAGGAATCCCAGAAACAAGGCTGTGGCACACTTTTTAATATAAAAACCAATCTCAGACAATAATGTAAGCGCTTTCACAGAGGTGCTTCTTCAGGCAAATAACATCACCACAATACACTTTTACATAGTAAAATCAACAATCAATTATTAAAATAAACAGTTATCACTTAGGTAAATCACTTGATTTTAAAATGGGTTTTAAATAAACCCTATCATTAAGTCCTGGTTTCCTTTCAGCACCAAATCTCAAAGTCCAATGAAGCTCTCTCTGTTCAGTATAGTTCTTTAAATCACCACCTCTTGGATTTTCAAAGACTACCTCTATTACTTTAAAGGCAAAACAATGTACCAAGCCTGAGTCCAACACATGTTTAGTCAAGGCATTTGTAACATCGCACTTTTTTTATAGCATAAACATGCTCTCGAATCCTCTCAAAAAACATCCTATTTGTTTTCCCTATATAATAACTGTTGCAGTCTTTACATGTAGTTAAAAAGACTAAGCCTTTGGTCTTACAGTCGGCATTAACTTTAAAGGAAAACGTCTGTCCAGAAACAGGATGTACAAATTCATTGGAATCATCTAAATACGCACAATATCTACAACACTGGACTTCCAAGATGGCTACACATTGATCAGTTTAATTTCAGCTCTCCCAGTGAGAAAAAAAAAAGAGATAGCCGGAAACTCTGCCAGTTTTAATAAATTTAGTTACTGGCTAGTAAGTACACTGCAGGATGGCAGCAAAGAAGAAACTATGAGAGCATGAAAGAAAATCAACTAGAAAAAGTTGAAGAAAAAACAATGATTGGGAAGAATCTTGCAGCTGTTCAGCAAAAAGCAGTTCAAGCTCCAGCTTTTGTGCATGACATGGCTTAGAGTAATCTAGAGGAAAATCAACTGTGCTCAGAGCCGATTAAAATAAACAAAACATTGAAGAAGTATGTCAACTCAAGCAACAAAAGGCTGGAAAATGGAAGTTTTAAACAGCTATTCAAATGAAAGTGATAAAACTGCAAAAATCTGAGGTAGAAATGAAAAGACTGGCTGAGTATGACTGCTCAAGAAGAGACATTTCAAACACTGGCAGACTTAAGAGGACAGAGCACACAGGGAAAACCTGAGATTTTCAGTTGTACCAGAGAAACTGAAAAGACCAAACTATATTAAATTCATGAAAGCACAAAAACACAAATGGACTGGTATTCCACAGCAGGATTTGTTAACTGAAAGAGCACATCTTGTGCATGCTCCAAACCTGGCCATGAGAAAGCAGCCAAGATCTGTATTAGTAAAGATGCAATCATACCAGCAGAAAGAGTTGATCCTGACAAAACTGTGACAGAAGGGCAAAGTATTAAACATTTGAGACAGTATAGTGTTTTATTCACTGTACCACAGGCAGAAGAAAAGGAAATTTATTTCAGCAATCAGGAAATGTTGAGAGGCAAGTGTGAGATTCAAGCTGCTGTATCCAACTACCTTCAGAATATTTCTTTCCAGGAGGATCAAAGTCATTTTTTATGCAGAACAGGCTAAGGAAGAAATACAAATGTTTGTCTAAGAAGCCAAACAGAAGGGGTCTGCTTCTAATTCTTCTGGTAATAAAGCTATGAGAGACTTTGGCAGTGAAATCTTTTCCAATGTTCCAAAGGAAAAAGCTTGAGAAACATAAAATACACAGAGTTGAGTAGAAGAATTTGGAGTATCTTGGACTTAAACTGAAGTCTGGAGCTGTGGGATGGAGATCAACAGGAAAAAAAGATCAGCAACACTGAAATAAGTGAATAAATGTGAGATTATAAAGCAACTTTGTTGACTTTGTTTTGTGGGTGACTGAAAAATGTATACCCCATTTCATTTCATTAATGTTTGGAAGGACACTAAAAGGAAAGAAAAAAGAAACTGTAAAAAACATTTTTTTGTTCTTAACAGTATTTGTATAAAACATTTGACAGTACAGATTGCACATTATACAGTACAACATTTTCAATTATTGTATGTGATAAAGATGCTAAAGTAAACAAGTGCCTTTTTTCTTCTTTTTTACTTTTAAGAAATGCAGGCATTATAATGTAAGAGGAAAAAAGGCTATACAAAAACATGTTTGAGTTAATATGCTGTAATTCTGGGTTGTTGGGGCGGAAGATGGGATGTAGAAGTGCACAGATTATAATATATTTAGAGGTGATATTTTTATCTTACATTTGCATAGGTGAATGTCTGTAATAAGGCCCTTGGCTTAATCTAATAAGTTTTTTGTGCATGTGTAAGCAAGCAAGTAAATAAGAAGACATTGAATGTAATGAAACGTTCTCCTTTGGCAAATAAATGTTCATTCTGAGTTGAGAGGTCTGCATCTGAGGGAAGCTGTACATTTTGTTCCACGCAGAAAAGCGGACTACAGGGGCAGACAGTAAAAACCAGAGCTCTTTTTAAGGCTAAAAGTTAATAAGCTTTTTTTCACATCTGAGAGGTGAAAAAGATAAGACAAGAACAGACAGCAATTAGGGTAAGTATCAGCATAGGCTGTAGCATGCATCTTTAGCACAGATAACCTTAAATTCAGGTTAAGATAATGCATGTGTGTGCAGCTTCCGATTTGGGACAATTGTTCCTATCAAGAGGGCTAAACATTATTTGAGGATGTACATAGTTCTGTGTGTTTGTTTAATAGGTTATCAGAATGTTTAGGTTTTTCTTTTGTTTGAAGATTTTTATTAAAACAAAAAGTCTTGTAAAACATGACTAGGTTCAAATGGAGACGAGAAGAAACAGCTGTATAAAAGACCAGCCTGCCAAACATTAGTGGGTGCATGTAATACAAAAGCTGGAAACAGACATTTAAAAAAGCTGTCATATACAATAGTTGGGAATATCAACTTCTTATCATAATGGCTAGACAATCCATGTCACCTTGGAACACAAATTGCCTCACAGGTATAAACAAAAAGGAAAGAATACTGAATTATATTAAGAAATGCAGAGTGCAGACAGAAATGCTACAGGAGACACATTTGAAAAAAGTGAGAACGTGAATTTGACAAAGAAAGGAATTTGGGAGAGATATTCAGCAGACTATAACAGACAAAGGAAAAGGGGATTACTTATACTAACTGTTAGAGGAGCTCCAATATTGACAGAAGAGGGAAAAAGATAATGGTAGAATTATAGTAGTAAGTAGCTACAAGCAAGGGAAGAGTAATACACTGGCATGTATTTATATGCCACCTAAAACTGCTAATATGGAGCTTAAGAACATTTTGAAAGAAATCATTCACTTCCAGCAAGGAATATTACTTAAAAATGGGGACTAGAATTTGATTTGCAACAGTGAGGATGTATCTGGGAGACCTAGAAGGAAAATACAACAAAAGAGGGTACATTTCTGAAGCAATTTATAAAAATATTTTTGTATGGAAGATCAAATTCAGTAGTAAGAATTTGGACAGAATTTGCATATTTCCCAAAGGTACAACAACTGGGCTAGACTATGCAGAAGTTATATTTCACAGGAAAATGTGCATTTAATTTAAAGCTTCAATGCTCATCCAATAACTATTTCAGATCATGTGCCAATAACAAATAAGACAAAATGAAAGGGGATGTAAAAATAAGATACTGGCACTTTCCCACCTACAGGGGATATGAAAAGTTTACACACTCCTGTTAAAATGCCAGGTTTTTGTGATATAAAAAAATGAGACCGCAATAAATCATTTAAAAACTTTTCCCACATTTAATGTGACCCATAACTTGTACAATTCAATTGAAAACAAGCAAATCTGTTAGGGGAAAACTATAAAAAATAAAAAACGTACAATAAGCTGGTTGCATAAGTGTGTACCCTCAAACTAATACTTTGCTGAAGCACCTTTTGATTTAATTACAGCATTCAGTCTTCTTGGGTAGGAGTCTATCAGCATGGCACATCTTGACTTGGCAATATTTGCCCACTCTTCCTTGCAAGAGCGCTCCAAATCTGTCAGACTGTGAGGGCATCTCTTGTACACAGCCCTCTTCAGGTCACCCCAGAGATTTTCTATTGGATTTAGGTTCAGGCTCGAGCTGGGCCATTCCAAAACTTTTATTTTCTTCTGGTGAAGCCATTCTTTTGTTGATTTGGATGTATGCTTGGGGGTCATAGTTGTGTTGAAAGGTGAAATTCCACTTCATCTTCAGCTTTCTAGCAGACACCTGAAGGTTTTGGGACAAAAGTGACTGGTATTTGGAACTGTTCATAATTCCCTCCACCTTGACTAAAGCCCCCAATTCCAGCTGAAGAAAAGCAACCCCAAATCATGATAGTGCCACCACCATGCTTGACCATGGGAATGGTGTTCTTTTGGTGATGCGAAGTGTTGTTTTTGCGCCAAATGTACCTTTTGGAATTGTGGCCAAAAAGTTCAACCTTGGTCTCATCAGACCATAACACATTTTCCCCACATGCTTTTGGGAGATCTGATGTACTGTTTTGCAAATTTTAGCTGGACTTGGATGTTTTCCTGTGTAAGAAAAGGCTTCCGTCTTGCAACCCTACCCCATAACCCAGACATATTGAGAATATGGGAAATTGCTGTCACATGTAGTACACAATCAGTACTTGCCAGAAATTCTGCAGCTTCTTCATTGTTGCTGTAGGGCAGCTTTCCTGACCATTTTTCCTCTTGTCTTTTCATCAGTTTTGAGGGACGTCCATTTCTTTGCAGTGTCACTGTTCTCCCATATTTTCTCCACTTTTTGATGACCATCTTCACTGTGTTCCGTGGTATATCTAATGCTGTGGAAGTTTTTTGTACCCTTCTCCTGACTTGATACCTTTCAACACTGAGATCCCCTTTGATGCTTTGTAAGCTCTCTGCGAACCATGGCTTTTGCTGTAGCAGGCAACTGAGTAAATGTCAGGAAAATCCTACTAGGACAGCTGAACTTTATTTGGGGTTAACCAGAGTATCTTTAATTGACAGCAGGTGTGTACTCAAGAAAGACAATGCTGTAATAATATCAGAAGGTGCTTCAACAATTAGTTTAAGGCTGAGCACACTTATGCAACTTGCTTAGTGTACATTTTTTGTTATATTTTTCCCCTAACAGATTTGTTTTTCAATTGAATTGTACAGGTTATAGGTTACATTAAAGGTGGGAAAAGTTTTGAAATGATTTATTGCGGTCTCATTTTTTTATATCACAAAAACCTGGCATTTTAACAGGGGTGTGTAAACTTTTAATATCCACTGTACCTGTTAAAAAGAGAGGAATTTAAGGACTGGGTAGTGGAAATTATCCGAGAGTTATTAGGAAAGAAAGAAATTACTTCAGAAGTTGTACTTAGTTACAGAGATAAAATGAAAGTGGAGTTTAAAAATAGGGTAGAAATAAAAGAAAAAGAAACAGTTAAGAAGTATCAGGAATTATTTAGAGGGCTGACAAATGTTAAAGTTTTGCATAATAAGGAGAATCTCACAGAATAAGAGGCACAACTGCAAAGTGCTAAAGAGAAAATAAGGGAGTATCTGGATAATATGCACGTATTTATTAAGACTGCTGCTAAGCAACGTTTTTTCTTTTTTTGATAACTCCAGACCATAAAACATTTAGCACAATGACTTAGGCAACAGAACTAGAAAGGGTTGTTGCTAAACTTTGAGAGCCTATAACAAGAAAAATAACCAGAGATCCTGTACAGGTATTAGAGATGCTTCAGAAATTTTATGAAAATTTGTATAAAGCAGAGAAATGTGGAAACCAAGAGACCGCACAAATGGAAATATTTATAGAAGACTTAAATACACCAAGGTTCGAGGTAGATGAGGGTCAACAATTGACAATTAAGACAGGAGAAGATGAAATAAAACTGGTGATGTATAACCAAACTGCAGGAAAGCCTCCAGGGATAGATGGTATTCCTGTGGAAATTTGGAAGCTAGGAGGGAAGAAAGCGATAAAGATCTGGAAGGTTTTGTTTAACAGCATTTTAAAAGGAGAGGGAAGCACCAACATCCAGGAAGAAAGCTGTGGTGGCTGTATTACCTAAAGGCAGCAAAGACCCATTTGATCCAGCCTCATATAGGCCCATTGCAATTTTAAAGCAAGATTGTAAAATGATTGTCTGTAATACCTAAAAGAATGGCAAAGGTGTTACCAAAATTGATAGATGTGGATCAATGTGGTATTGTGGAGGGGAGGCAAACATTTGACAATATTAATAGAACAATGATGATCCAGAGGGGAAGCAGCGTGTAAGAAAATACTGCTGTTGTTTTTGGGTCTCGATGAACAGAAAACATTCAACGGAATAATTTGAAATTTTATGAGTAGGGTAATGAAAGCATTTGCATTTCCTGATATAATAATAAGGTTAGCTAGGAGGATATATGAGGGGTCGGAGGGAAAAACTAAAATGGGAGGGTTCCTCTCTGACAAGTTGTTTCTGAACGGAGGAACCAGGCAGGGGTGTCTTCTTTTCTCTTTGTTATTTGCTTTATATTTAAAGCCATTGGCAAAGACAATAAGGGACTCAGAAATTCAAGGATATAATTGATATGGTAATCAAGAAGAGCTAGTTTTATTTGCAGACAGTATTATTTTGTACCTGATAAAACCAGAAAAAGACATCTTAATGTTGTAAAACATCTTGAGACAGTTTCAGATCTTTTCAGGATATAAAATGAATGAAGATAAAACAAAGACTACTGGTGTAAATTATGTACCCACACATGAATTGGTCCAGCAATACTCATATGCATGGAGACACTATAAAGTGACGTTTTTAGGAGTATGGATTAAAAAGGATTCTGTTATGGTAGCTAAGGATATATGGGAAGAGACTAAACAAAAGATGATACAAAAACTGAGAAACTGAAACGTTCTTGTTATGGATGTGGATAGCAAGATACAAGCAGCGAAAATGTTTTTTAGTCCATTTAGTTTTATATAAATGTCAGGCAAATTTTTATCAACCACAGCAAAAGCTGTGGACAATAGTTAATAAAGAGTTGAAGTACTTTATCCTGGAAGGGAAGAGGGCAAAGGTCAAGTGGGATAAGTTGATCCTTCCAACATAATAAGGTGGTTTACCTTATTTGAAGGAATATTTTAAAACTAAAGCTCACATACAGAACACAAGCAGGAAGCTATAAATCAATGCGGAAAGGGCCGATGATGAAGCAGAGGGGAAATTCAAGAAGTAAGGAAAGATTGGGATTTTAGATGCAGATTCTTAAGAATAACAGTCACACAAAATATTACATTATTAAATAACAGAAAGTATTCCAAGAACTAAGCCAACATTAGAATGGAGAAAGGAGATTTGCCGGTAGGGAAGACTACAATTAGGGGTACAGAGAATAGGCAAGAGGAGTCTGGAATTTATTGGAGAAAACTGGCAAAGAAACCAAGGTACTGGGAACAAATAACTAGAAAGGGAAATGTAATAGAGTGAGAGGAGGCCAAGAGGAGATATAAACTACAGGATAGAGATCGCTTTCCCTATCAAGGACTGACATCAGGGTATAGGTAAAGAGAAAGGGATAGGGGAATCCTAAGTGAAAGACCTACTTTAGCGCAGTTTTTAGTTTAATCTAGAACAAAAGCTGTTGTTAAAAAGGGATAATTATTAGGGCATATAAAATATTGCACAATAACAGAATCAGAGGACATTAGAAAAGATTGGGAAGAGAGACTAGATAAGCAATTCACAAGGAACCAATGGTACGACAGCTGTATGGCTCCCAAGCATGCAATAAAATCTAGAAGATTTAAGATTTTTGCTTGGAAGTGTTTGCATAGATACTTTTATACCTCAAGCAGACTCCAAAGGATTTTTCCTCAGGTAAATGAAAAATGTTGGAGGTGTGGTGAGGAAGAAAGAGGTAAATGGGAACATATGTTCTGATAGTTTAATAAGTTGGCAGATTTAAAAAATTCCCTTCAGAGTACTCGGTCAGGAATACTGAGCAAGCAAATGACTAACTAAGGAAATTATTTTTTTGAGCTTGGATATAGAATCTGAATTGCCTAGATACTAAGGCCTTAGTACGTTTAATTCTGGTGGCTGCCATAAAAGCAGTCACTAGAAAATGGAGATCAAAATCTAAAACAACTACACTTGAAATAGTGAATATTGTAAGAGATAAAAGAACAGGGAGTGGGATCTTTAGAAAAGGGTAGGAGTAAATTACATGGAAATTGTAGGAAAAATACATGCAGAAAAATACTCTAGAGGAGGAACAAGGTTTAAAAGAAGGCAGGAATTAAATAATTTACCTAATGCTGCTTACATTACAGGCTACACAACAATATATGTAATGTACAATGTTTGTAAATATCAACTTGTTAATACAGTTTGACTACTCTTATACAAGTGTAAGGTTGCTTATGTCACAAGTGATAACTCAATAGAGCTGTTAATCTGCAGCTTATTTGTCGAATGTTTTTCCTGCATCACGACCCACCTACATCAACAGTATTTTCTTGAATTCTGCATTCCTCCAGATCATATGGATCATAATTGTTTTATTAATGTTGTCAAATGTTTGCCTCTCCTCCACAAAACTACAGTGATCCATATCTATCGATTTTGGCAAAACCGTTGCCACTCTTTTAGCTAGTATAGGCAAATACTTTATGATCATGGTTTAAAATTGAAATGGATCAACATGAAGCTGGACCTGACAGGTCTATACCCTCTTTGGGTAATACAGTCACCACAGCTTTCTTCCAAGATGCTTGTGCTTCCTCTACTTTTACAATAACATCAAACAAAATCTTGCAGATATTTATCACTTACTTCCATCCTAACTTCCAAACTTCTGCAGTAATTCTATTTATTTCTGGAGACTTCCCTGTCAATTAGATAAAAACAGTGATATATAATCAATCTCTTCCTATCTCAACTATTAGTTGTTGAACCTCATCTTTCCCTACATTTATAGGTTCATAGGTGTTTACTAGGCCAACGACCACAAGGGCCTTTTTAAGCCTAGCCATGCATCCCAAATCTCTGACGAGTTCTGATACTCTTGATAAGTGTAAGCATGGGCCTGGAAGATGAACCATTTACAGGTTACCTGTTTGCATCAGAGACATAGTTGTCAAGCCAGGGATGAATTTCTGGTTTCCCATCCAATTGTCCAAGTTGCACTTGAACTGGATTAGGGAGGAACTCTGCTTCACATGGATGGGGAGCCTGTTCCATAGATGGGGTAGTCTCTGGGATACATACCTATCTCTCCAGCAGGTCCTATTTATATAACAGACAAGATTTAAGTCTTTAGAACGGGTAATTCTGGTACTGTTTGTTTTGTGGATATGCATGAGATCCATCAGAGTGGGGTCTGACAATGCACTGTAAGCCAGGCATAGATCTCCCCTCAAAAGCCTGCAGGAGACAGAATACAAGGATAGGGCTTTGAGGAAGTCTGCATAGGACATATTACTTATGCCCTGTATTCTTTTAGTGAGGAACCTCTGTGGATGTTCCAGTTGTTGGATATGCTTGGTTAGGTACATACCAAAGGTACTGTACTCAATGACAGGTCTGATGAATGCTGAATACAGTGGAACAATGACTTTCTTGGAATTAGATGCCATACCTTTGTTTATAAGTTGTGCAACACAGAAAGATTTCCTCACCACTGTAGACATGTGATGATCAAAGGCTAGATTACTATCTATGTCTGTCTCTAGGTCCCTGACTACTTGGTCATCTCTAAGGGGTGTGTTGTCAATATGTAATTAAGAGGGATGGATGACTTCCCAAAGGATATTGGTATGCATTTCTTGGCATTTAGTTTTAGTCCATGACTGACAACAGCTGTATGTCTGCGTCAACCCCTGCTGCAGAACATCTGTGTCAGTGTGAGATTCAAAGACAGCTCCTAATTTGCAATCATCTGCAAATTTAGTCAGCCAGAGACAACTGACATTGGCCTTAACTTCTGAGAAGTAAATGCCAAAGAAGAGCGGTCCAAGGACTGATCCCTGAGGGACTCCACTTGTGACTGGCCTCCTTTGTAGAGGTGGACTCCCCAATTCTAACTTCCTGGGTCCTGTCTGTGAGCCAGTTGGCTACCCATCGGGTTACATACGGGTTTGTATCTAACCTCTTGAGTTTGTCAACAATGCCCAAGTGGGGTATTGTGTCAAATGCATTGGCCAGGTCAAGGTAGGCAGTGTGAACGATTCTGCCCTCATCCACTGCTTTGGTGATTTTCTCAAAGAAGTCCATCAGGTTGAGTAGGCATGATCTGCCCTTTATGAAACCAAACTGGGTTGGGTCCAGTGTCTGGAGGTTTACTATATCTCTATTGGTCATCTCCATGATAATTCTTTCCATGGCTTTACATACAAGACTTATGGGTCTGTAGGTTCCAGGGTCTGCAGATGGGCCACATTTGTGCAGAGGGATGAATGTTGCCTTTCTCCAAGCATGAGGCATGAAGCCTGTTTGGAGGCTACAGTTAAATAGTAATTCTAGAGGCCCTGATAGGTCATATTTCATGCTATTTAGAAGGCATCCTGGGATATTGTCTGGCTCCACTGATGCAGTGTTCTTGGTCTTAGAGAGAGCATCAAGGATCCGTTTCCTAGGGATAGTAGGGGGAGATATATTTGATGATATTTCCTGAGGGAAGGAGTAAAGTTGGAGCTGAATTCACGAGGTTTGCTATATCTTCTGGCTCAGTATAGGTGGCTCCATTTACAATGAGCTCTGCACACAATTGTGTATTGCCTTTGAGGGTGCGCACATAGCTAAAGAATGCTTTGTGGTTGTCCTTGGCCTGGGAGGCCAAACTCATCTCAAATTTGGCTTTGGTACACTTTATCTGTCCTCTGAGTTGTTTGTTTAGTTTAATGAGAGTGCATAATTAAGTGTTCCATAAATACTTCTCATTTACACTATTTCTTTGTATGTACATTCTAATGCTTTATACAAATGTTCATAACATTTCCAAAATACCTCCAAGTACTACTATAGGATCTCTGAGTATGTTTCTTGTGATAGGCTCCCTAAGGTTTTTAACAGCCCTTTCTACTTTCTGTTGCTTGAGTCATTATGCTAAAAGTTTTTGTGCTCTGGGGTTATCAAAATATAGTTGCTTAACAGCAATCTTTTTTTTTAAATTCATGCATATTATCTAAATACTCCCTCATTTTCTCTTTAGCACTCTGCAGTTACTCCTTTTCTTGTTCTAATAAATTCCCCGTTATTCTGCAATACTGTTTTTTATTTTTACAACAAAAAACATCTTTATTAAATTATCACTTATGACATAGACATACAGTTATATAAATGAAAACAAACCATACTGACATAATGTTAGTTGCAAGCATTATACAGCACAAACCATATTGACATAATTTTAGTTGCAAACATGATGCATCACTTATCTACTCAGTTACTGTCTGTCAAACATAGCTCATTCAAATCCTGACTTTTTACACCTCATTCTTCCTCTATGTATTGTTCCCACAATTTCCATTTTTCTATGTAATTTGTTTTTCTAAAGATATCAATTTCCAATTGTTTTATCTCTGTTACTATATTCATTACTTCTAGTACAGTTGGCTTAGACTTAGATTTCCATTTTCTAGTAATTGTTTTTTTTGGTAGCCACCATAATTAGACTCAGCAAGGTCTTACTATGTCTAGGCAATTCCAATTCTGTATCATAGACCAGAAAAAACATTTCCCTAGATACACCAATTTGCTCACCCAGTATCTCTGACAGAATAGTCTGCAGGGGATCATTAAAGTCTGCCAACTTATTAGACTAACAGAAAATATATTCCCAATTGCCTCTTTCTTCTTCACAACACCTTCAACATTTGCTGTCTCTTATGTTTACTTGGGGTATAAAAACACCTATGTAAACCTTTCCAAGCAAAAATCCTATATCTTCTAGATTTTGTTGCATATTTGAAGACATACACATACCCCCCCCCCATTGCTTCTTTGTAAACTGCTTATCCAATCTCTCTTCCCAATCTTTTCTAACCGCCTCTGATTCTTACAGTTCTCATGTAAAATTTTTTTATACTCTACTAATTATTCCTTTAACAGCAGCATCTGCTCTAGATTCTACTAAAAACTCTACCAGTGCTGGTCTTTCATTTAGGAAAACACTATTTCTTTCTCTTTGCCTATACTCAGACATCAATCCTTGATATGGAAAGCAATCTCTAACCTGCAGTCCAAATAAATTCTTGCCATCTTCCCATTCTATTACCTTTCCCTCTTTATACCTTGGTTCCTTTGCCAGTTTTCTCCAATAAAGTTCAGCCCCTCTTG
The DNA here is from genome assembly GCF_019279795.1 of Protopterus annectens. Taxonomy (NCBI): domain Eukaryota; kingdom Metazoa; phylum Chordata; order Ceratodontiformes; family Protopteridae; genus Protopterus; species Protopterus annectens. The sequence continues at coordinate 411,321,937 of NC_056738.1, read as the reverse complement.
CCTATTCTCTGTATCCCTAATTGCAATCATCCCTATTGGCAGAACCCCCTTTCTCCATTCTCATGTTGGCTTAGTTCTTAGAATACTTTTTGCTACTTTATGAATATAATATTCTGTATGATTATTATTCTCCTTAAAGATCTGCATCCAAAATCCCAGTTACCTTGTTTCTTGAGCCCCCCCCCCATTTCATCATCATCATTATCCCTTTCCAATTTGAATTACAGGTTTCTGCTTGTGCTATATATATGAGCCTTAACTGTGTAGCTCTGACATACCCCTTCAAATCGGTTAATCCCAATCCACCTTGTTCTTTTGGAAGAGTCAGCTTATGCCACTTGACTCTTGCTGTCTTTCCCTCTCAGATAAAATCCTTCAGCTCTTTATTAATTTCTATTCACAACTTCTCCTCTTGTTGATAAAAATATGATTGACCTGTACATAAGGCTAAAGAGCTTGTATCTTACTATCCACATCCACATAACAGAGATTCCAATTTCTCAGTTTTTGTAGTTTCTTTTGTTTAGTCTTTTCCCACATATCCTTAGCTACCACACCAGAATAATTTTTTAATCCATACTCCTAAGTACTTCATTTTATTATGTCCCCATAAATATGGATACTGCTGAACCAATTTATGTGTGGGTACATAATTTACAGCTATTGCATTTGTTTTAGCTTCTTTAATTTTCTATCCCAAAAAGATAAGAAACTGTCTCAAAATGTTCCATAACACTGAATGTCCTTTTCCATTTTTTCAGGTTTTATCAGGTATAAAATAATATCATCTGCAAATACAGCCAGCTTTTCTTGACTACCATACCAATTATATCCTTCAATTTCTGAGCCCCTTATTTTCTTTCCCAATGGTTCTAAATATAATGCAACTAACAAAGAGGAAAGAGGACACCCCTGCTTGGTTCCTCTGCTCAAGCAGAAATTATCAGAAAGGAACCCACCCACTTTAATTTTTGTCTTTGATCCCTCTTATATCCTCCTAATCAACCCTATAATTTTATCAAGGAATGCAACTGCTTCCATTGCCCTGCTCATAAAAGTCCCAGCTTACTCTGTCAAATGTTTTCACTGTATCAAGACCCACTAACACATAGTACTGTGGTATTTTTATACATTCTTCTTCCCCCCCCGGGATCATCAATGTTATGTTAATGTTGTCAAATGTTTACCTCCCCTCCACAAAACCACACTGAGCCATATCTATCAATTTTGGCATAACTTTTGCCATTCTTTTAGTCATTATAGACATAAACACTTTATAATTGTGGTTTAGTATTGAAATGGGACTGTATGAAGCTGGATCTCATTGGTCTTTACCGTCTTTAGGTATTACAGCTACTACCGCTTTCTTCCAGGATGTTGGTACTTCTCCTCCTCTTAAAATACTGTTAAACAAAACCATCCAGATCTTTCAGTTTTTTCCCTCCGAGCTTACAAACTTCCACAGGAATACTATCTTTTCCTGGGGACTTTCCTGTGGATTGGTTATACATCACCATTTTTATCTCATCTTCTCCTATCCTAACAGTTAATAACCAAGCCTCATCCACCTCTAAACTTGGAATATTTAACTCTTCCATAAACATTTCCATTTGTACCTTTTCTTGAGCTCCATGTTTCTCTGCTTTATACAGACTTTCACAGAATTTCCAAAATGTTTCTACTACCTCTCCAGGAGCTCTTTATTATCTTTCTTGTTATAGGCTCCCTAAGCTTGGCGACAGCCCTTTCTACTTTCTGTTGCCCGAGTCGTTGTGCTAAAAGTTTTTGTGCTCTAGAGTTATTATCAAAAAGGAGTTGCTTAACAGCAATCTTTCTAAACTCATGCATATTATCGAAGTATTATTCTCGAATACTTTTGTCAGTCCCTCTAAATAATTCCTATTGTTTCTTATTCATACCTCTTTGTCTTTTACTTCAACCCTATTTTTTCAACTCACTTTTCATTTTATCCCATTCACTAGCTATCCCTTATGATGAAATTTAGGTCTTCTCTATTAACTCTCTGATAATTTCCAATGCTCATTAATTGAACTCAACTCTTTTAAACAGGTAGGTGAGAAACATTTTTATTTATTTACCCTACATTTGTATCCTAGTTTTTATTGGTGCAGGATCCAGTTATTTGATGTGTTGTCAACGTTTTCAATTAAATGTACTTGTTCCAGAGACATATAAATTCTATCCATTTAAGGCAATTATTGTTGCTTGGGGAATAATGTGAAGAAAATCATCTTGTATCAAATTATTTGAACACTTCACTGTACTACAATATTCACTTTCTATCTCTGAGGATATTCGTTACCAGAAAAAAATCTTTAGGACTTTCTTACTCTAACCCTTGGACCTTAGCATGTGAGATGGTCTACAGCTGAATAAAATGAAATCATTCCTGTGCTGGCTGGATGAAGGAATCAGTGCTGGTCCCTGATGCTGAACTACTGAAAGACACATTCTTGTAATGGAAATTTATCAGAAGAAAGAAGCATAATAAAGGATTGTAAAGTAATACCATATAAAGCAGAACACAATCTGAGAAACAGCAGTGACAGAGGTACAGAAGTAGAATATATTAAAAAAAAAACAGACCGTAACAATGTCATTATTAAATACCTACCAATGAAGGTGCTTGTACAAATACACATTATAGTAGTAAAAAAATTAATACAAGCTTGGAAGGCATTTTAAAGAGATAATAGATATCCCTGTTTCTGGAAGTCACTGCTATTACTGTGCTAGCCTAATAAGTCCTCAAAACTTAAAGTAAGACATTCTAGTTGAATGATTAGTGATCAGCAGTATGGTTTCATGCCAGGAAAGAGCACTACAGATGCAATATTTGCTCTGAGAATGTTGTTGGAGAAATACAGAGAAGGTCAGAAGGAGTTGCATTGTGTCTTTGTGGACTTAGAGAAAGCATATGACAGGGTGCCTAGAGAGGAGTTGTGGTATTGTATGAGGAAGTCGGGAGTGGCAGAGAAGTATGTAAGAGTGGTACAGGATATGTACAAGGGTAGTGTGACATTGGTGAAGACTGCGGTGTGAGTGACAGATACGTTTAAGGTGGAGGTGGGATTACATCAAGGATCAGCTCTGAGCCCTTTCTTATTTGCAGTGGTGATGGACAGGTTGACAGATGAGATTAGACAGGAGGCCCCATGGACTATGATGTTTGCAGATGACATTGTGATATGTAGTGAGAGTAGGGACCAGGTTGAGGAGATCCTGGAGAGGTGGAGATATGCTTTAGAGAGGAGAGGAATGAAGGTCAGTAGGGCTAAAACAGAATATATGTGTGTAAATGAGAGGGAGGGTAGAGGAATGGTGAGGATGCAGGGAGTAGAGTTGGTAAAGGTGGACGAGTTTAAGTACTTGAGATCAATAGTTCAGAGTACTGGTGAGTGTGGAAAAGAGGTGAAGAAGAGAGTACAGGCAGGGTGGAATGGGTGGAGAAGAGTGTCAGGAGTGATTTGTGACAGACGGGTACCAATAAGAGTGAAAGGAAAGGTCTACAAGAGGGTAGTGAGACCAGCTATGTTATATGGGTTGGAGACGGTAGCATTGACGAAAAAGCAGGAGTCAGAGCTGGATGTGGCAGAGTTAAAGATGTTAAGATTTGCACTGGGTGTGACTAGGATGGACAGGATTTGGAATCAGTATATTAGAGGGTCAGCTCAGGTTGGACAGTTTGGAGACAAAGCATGAGAAGCGAGATTGCGTTGGTTTGGACATGTGCTGAGGAGGGATGCTGGGTATATTGGGAAAAGGATGCTAAGGATGGAGCTGCCAGATAAGAGGAAAAGACGAAGGCCTAAGATAAGGTTTATGGATGTGGTGAGAGAGGACATGCAGGCGGTTGGTGTGAAAGAGCATGATGCAGAGGACAGGAAGAAATGGAAACAGATGATCTGCTGTGGCGACCCCTAACGGGAACAGACGAAAGAAGATGATGATTCTAGTTGAATGGCTTTGGCAATTATGATACACCCTCACTGCTTAAACAAAATCTTCTTCAAACAATTCTTCCTTGAAATGTTAATTCTTCTTACATAAACACTTGGTGTTTTGACACAGCCTATATTGTAGACTGTTTAAACAAAGCACAGTGGCTGCAGTCATTAACTTTATAATCTGGCTGCAGTCATTAACTTTATAATCAAGGCCTACACAAACACATATCATGTGTATGAAGATCTTTTAATGCTAACTGTGCATCTCAAACACAATTATAAAAAAAAATCACGAGACTTCTGTTCTGATACTGAGAAAAAAAACAATCAAATTACATGAAAAATAAACCAATGAACAATGAAAATAAGTAAAAATTAATTCCATCATAACAGAGGGTGATCAGCAGAAGTAGACAGAAGAAGTGAAGACAACAAGGGCCACAGAGGACATAAGCAGGGTGCAAGATCACACCTGGTACTACATCACAGGGAATATACAACTACCTGGAAAAAAGTCTGGTCAGGAAATAGGACACAAGAAAGTGGGTAAACCAAAGTGTAATGATTCACTGTAACACTGACCTGTCCCCAAAATAAGACTAATGCCATCAGGTTCTAAACAGGTGGACTGAGAATCTATTCTGAAAATCCAAGAACACCAGGACACTCCAGTCATTTTTGCATAAAACAGTATGCCCTGGAAAAAAGTATGATAAATGCACTTCAGAGAGGGAGGCAGCAGTGAAATTAGACTACCACCTGTGCAAACTTTGTTTTTGTGTTAAGTTCGTCAAACTGCACTTTATCATCACAGACTACTGCAATGAGGAATATCTCCTTACCAATCACGTGCAGCAACAATGAAACTGATGACAATTAAAAGCAGGAGTGCAGAAAGGTCAGACTCACTCCCCCCCCCCCCCCAACACACACACTGGGGTACTTTGCCTCACCATAAAAAAATATTACTTCAAAAACATTCAGCAAATGCAGTCACAGAAAATGTTTAAATCCCAAACTGCGTTAACACAGGTTTTCAAGCAACTGTGCCAAATCCATTAAAAGCAGCTATAACATTTTACATGATCAGCAAAAGAGAATAATATGTTACTAGACTGTAAGCAGTGCCATTTTTCATTATGTACTTTGTACCTTTACAAGTTGCAGTCCAAAATGTATCATAGTATATTGAGTGTGCATACCAGGTTACCAAAGGACAAATGAACAGCAGAACTAACCTCTAATCTTTAAACAACAGCAACAGTTAAGAATCACTGAATTAAATATATATGTATACCAGATGAGGATTCTGAAGAACATCTTTTGAAACTGAAGGCAGCACGACATCATCCTCATCATCTTCATTGTTACCTCCATCAACAGCAATTCCACCACCGTCTTCACCAACTTCTTCAGCACCATTGCAAACATCATAGTCACTGTCTTCTCTCACATACTTCCTTTTCCTTCCTTTTTGCTTTCTATGTAGTTTCTGTGGAGATGTATATTAAACAAGATGCATTTAAATTAGTATAACAATCACGATACTCAAAGTTCATACCATTTAGGCATAAACTTATTCTTGCACAATATAATGTGAAGCTACTTAAAACCTGGTCCATTCTGCAGTCTAAAAAGCATCACTACATGCAGATAAAAGAAAATATCAAATGTTAAACCAAATGGCAGGAGAAATACCCTATTAAGAATTCCAGCAATAAAGTACATTTTTCATCTTTCATGTGTGATTTCAGCTACCTTCAGTGATCTTGAGCATGCAATGTAGCTTTTCTTGTATAATGTGATCAAATGAGAGATAGTTAAGTAAAGAGCTGTGAACCACCGTAAACATCTTGTAGGGCTTAATATTCTTCATAGCGCAGCTAGCACAAAGACTAGCATTTATAATGCACTACAACTTTAAAAAGAAATTCTATCAAACTTTCAGATTTTTAAGGTGTATGAACTACATATCATTTCTAAAAAAACAAAAATAAAACAGTTAACAATACAAAGAATATTAATCATAAAAATCATAAGCCAAAGAAATTAAATGGGTTTCTAGGTGCCTTTTAAAAAAACAGCAATTGTGGGGAGCTCCCTTGTCTGTGAAGACGTTTCCAATGATGCAGGGCTTCATAGCAAAAAACAGTACACCGGCGGTCTCCAAATGTACTGTAGGACACTCCAAGAACACCAGTGAAGAGCAGCAAAGGCCAGGCATTCCTTCAGGTAAGGAGGAAAGAGATTATATGCAGCCAGATATCTACCACCGTTAAAACTGAAATAAATCTGAAATGGTAAACACAGGTCAGGCAGTGCTGGAGTAACATGAAAGTTAATAAAGAATGCCTATAAGTAACTAGCTATGGAACTCTGTACAAGCAGCCATTGGTCTAGTTAAGTGTGGGTGCCTAAGTTAAATATAGTTGCAGTAGTCCAGATGGTAAGATCCCAAGGAGAAAAAGTGTGTGTGTGTGTGTGTGTGTGTGTGTGTGCATATGTATGTACAGTGGATATAAAAAGTGTACACACCCCTGTCAAAATGCCAGGTTTTTGTGATATAAAAAAATGAGACCACAATAAATCATTTTAAAACATTTCCCATCTTTAATGTGACCTATAACCTGTACAATTCAACTGAAAAACAAACAAATCTGTTAGGGGAAAAAATATAAAAAATAAAAAATGTACAATGCGCTGGTTGCATAAGTGTCCACACCCTTAAACTAATACTTTGTTGTGTGTGCACACTCAAACTAATACTTTGAAGCACCTTTTGATTTAATTACAGCATTCAGTCTTCTTGGGTACATGCCTGCCATCAATTAAAGAGACTCTGATTAACCCCAAATAAAGTTCAGCTGTCCTAGTATGGCTTTCCTGATATTTACTTAGTTGCCTGCTACAGCAAAAGCCATGGTTCGCACAGAGCTTACAAAGCATCAAAGGGATCTCATTGTTGAAAGGTATCAGTCAGGAGAAGGGTACAAAAACATTTCCACAGCACTGGATATACCATGAAACACAGTGAAGACAGTCATCAAAAAGTGGAGAAAATATGGGACAACAGTGACATTGCAAAGAACTGGACATCCCTCCAAAATTGATGAAAAAACCAAATGAAAACTGGTCAGGGAGGCTGCCAAGAGACCTACAGTAACACTGAAGGAGCTGCAGGAATTTCTGGCAAGAACTGGTTGTGTACTACATGTGACAACATCTCCCTTATTCTCCATATGTTTGGACTATGGGGTAGGGTTGCAAGAAGGAAGCCTTTTCTTACACAAATGTGTTATGGTCTGATGAGACCAAAGTTGAACTTTTTGGACACAATTCCAAAAGGTACGTTTGGCACAAAAACAACACTTCGCATCACCAAAAGAACACCATCCCCACGGCGAAACATGGTGGTGGCAGTATCATGCTTTGGAGTTCCTTTTCTTCAGCTGGAACAGGGGCCTTAGTGAAGGTGGAGTCACTTTTGGCCCAAAACCTTCAGGTGTCTGTTAGAATGCTGAAGATGAAGAGGAATTTTACCTTTCAACACAACAATGACCCCAAGCATACATCCAAATCAATATAAGAATGGCTTCATAAGAAGAAAATTAAAGTTTTGGAATGGCCCAGGCACAGCCCAGACCTAAATCCAACAGAAAATCTGTGGTGTGACCTGAAGAGGGCTGTGCACAACAGATGCCCTTACAATCTGACAGATTTGGAGCGCTTCTGCAAGGAAAAGTGGGAAATATTCCCAAGTCAAGATGTGCCATGCTGACAGATTCCTACCAAAGAAGACTGAATGGTGTAATTAAATCAAAAGGTGCTTCAAAGTTTAAGTTTATGGGTGTGCACACACAACAAAGTATTAGTTTAAGGGTGAGCACGCTTATGCAACCAGCGTATTGTATGCTTTTTATTTTTTACATTTTTCCCCTAACAGATGTTTGTTTTTCAATTGAATTGAACAGGTTATAGTTCACATTAAAGGTGGGAAAAGTTTTGAAATGATTTATTGTGGTCTCATTTTTTTTATATCACAAAAATGTGGCATTTTAACAGGGGGGTGTACACTTTTTATAGCCACTGTATGTATGTATGTATGCGCTTGCTTGTGTGTGTGCTATTTTACCCTCTGCCGCCTGTTGATCATCAGATCTTCTCCTCTTGGTTTGATACATTTGTTCCCAACCACTGGGCTGCAGTTAGGGCTCTCTCCATCTATGCCACAGACTTTGGCAAGAAGGAATAAAGATTTGATGCAATAAATATTCCTCAACTGGAACACTGGTCCCCAAGAGACAAACTACCATCTAAAACCTCACCAAGACTTTTCACTTTGCCCATACATTCACTTTGCCCATACATTCCATCTTATCACTATAATAGCGGTGAGTTTTAAAAACAGAAAGACAATTCCTTAAAGTGGTGCGATAAGTCAGAATAACTGTCTTAGATGTACTTGTATGTAGCCAATTATTAATCATCCAGTTTTGGATGCATTTTAAGTCCTTAAAAATGGGGTTTACCATTGACATTTTGTCATGAGGAAAAGAAAGAAAACCTGCTTATCAGCAACACAGCAGTGAATGTTAAGACCTCCTTTTAAATAGCTCTCCCAATAGGAGCATGCACAAAGAACTGTAAAGGACTTGGAATGGAGCCCTTTGGAATACCACAGCTACTACTTAAAAACCCTAAACAGAAGTAATTTCAGCAGCTGTTGCTATATGGATAACCAAAGTTGCTTTTTTATTGCTCATTACTCATGTCTGCTTATTCAAATTCATTTTAATTTTTAAAATCATATGTTGAAGATACCCACTTAGCACGAGCATCTCCTTTCTGGCATGATCCAGGAGTACTGCCCGATTAGGTGACTTGCTCAGAATCACACAACCTGCAAATGGAGACTAAGGGAAACAAACCCATGACTACTGGATTAAGTCTGTAAGCAGCTCAGTTCCATCTGTACTAAACTCTTCTTCTTTCAGCTGCTCCTGTTAGGGGTTGCCACAGCGGATCATCTGTTTCCATTTCTTCCTGTCCTCTGCATCTTGCCATACCAACCACCTGCATTGTCCTCTCTCATCACATCCATAAACCTTATCTTAGGCCTACCTCCTTTCCTCTTACCAGGCAGCTCCATCCTTAGTATCTTTCTCCCAATTTACCCAGCATCACTCCTCAGAATATGTCCAAACCAACACAATCTTGCCTCTCTGGCTTCATCTCCAAACCATCCAATCTGAGCTGACCCTGCTAAACCTCTAATATACTCATTCCTAATCCTGTCCTTCCTCATCACACCCAGTGCAAATCTTATCATCTTTAACTCAGCCACTTCCAGCTCTGACTGCTGTTTCTCTGTCAGTACCACCGTCTCAAACCCATATAACATAGCTAGTCTTACTACCATCTTGTAAACCTTCCCTTTCAGTCTTACTGGTACCAGTCTGTCACAAATCACTTCTGACACTCTTCTCCACCCACTCCACTCTGCCTGCACTCTCTTTTTCACCTCTCTTCCACACTCACCATTACTCTGAACTGTTCATTCCAAGTATTTAAACCTATTTACCTTTGCCAACTTTACTCCCTGCACCCTCACCATTCCTCTGTCCTCCGTCTCATTCACACACGTATATTCTGTCTTAGTCCTTCTGACCTTCATTCCTCTCCTCTCTACAGCTCATCTTCACCTCTCCAGTCTCCTCAACCTGTTTCCTACTCTCACTACAGAACACAATATCATCCGCAAACATCATAGTCCATGTCTGATCTCATCTGTCAACCTGTCCATCATCATTGCAAATAAGAAAGGGTTCAGAGCTGATCCTTGATGTAATCCCACCTCCACCTTGAATGCAGTCACTCCTATCACAGACATCACCACTGTCACATTGCCCTCATACATATCCTGTTCCACTCTTACATACTTCTCTGCCACTCCAGACTTCTTCATACAATACCCCAACACTTCTAGGCACCCTGCTGTATGCTTTTTTTGAAGTCCACAAAGACACAATGCAACTCATTCTGACCTTCTCTATACTTCTCCATCAACACCTCAGCAAACACTGCAGCTATAGTGCTCTTTCCCAGCATGAAATCATACTGCTGCTCACTAATCATCACCACCCTTCTCAACCTAGCTTCCACTACTCTTTCCCATAACTTCATGCTGTGGCTGGTCAATTTTATCCCTCTGTACTTACTACAGCTCAGCACATCACCCTTATTCTTAAAAATCAGTACCAATACACTTCTTTTCCACTCCTGAGGTATCCTCTCACTTTCCAAGATTTCATTAAACAATCTAGTTAAAAACTTCACTGCCATCTCTCCTAAACACCTTCATGCCATGCTTCCATAGGTATGTCATCTGGCCAACAGCCTTTCCATTCCTCATCCTCCTCATAGCTGTCCTTGCTTCCTCCTTGCTCATCTGTTGCAATTCCTGATTCACTATCTCTGCATCATCCAACTTTTTCTCTCTCTCTCTCATTTTCTCCATTCATCAGCTTCTCAAGGTACTGTTTCCATCTGCTCAACACAATTTCCTCACTTATGAATACATTTCTCTCGTTATCCTTTATCACTCTAATCTGCTGCACATCTTTCCCAGCTTGGTCCTTCTGTCTAGCCAATTGGTACAGGTCCTCTTCTCCCTCCTTAGTGTCCAACCTTTCATACAATTCGCCATACAACTTATCCTTAGCCTTCTTCACCTCTCTCTTCACCATACGCCTCATTTCCTTGTACTCCTGTCTACTTTCCTCATCTCTCTGACAATCCCACTTCTTCACCAACCTCTTCCTCTCCTGTACTTCCTCGTTCCATCACCAGGTCTCCTTGTCCTCCTTCCCCTGTCCAGATGTCACACCAAGCACCTATCTAGCCTTCTCCCTTATTACCTCTGCTGTAGTTGCCCAGCTATCTGGTAACTCTTCACTGCCACCCAGTGCCTGTCTTAACTCTTCCCTTAACTCCACCTCACAATCATCCTTTTTCTACTTCCACTACTTGATCCTTGGCACTACCCTCACTCTTCCCCTCTTCTTGATCTCCAGCATCATCCTACAGACCACCATCCTATGTGGCCTAACTACGCTTTCCCCTGTCACCACCTTACAGTCTTGAATCTCCTTCAGACTGGCCCTCCTGCATAGGATTTCATCCACCTGTGTGCATCTTCCTCCACTCATGTACATCACCTTATGCTCCTCCATCTTCTTAAAATACACTTTCACCACAGCCACGTCCATCCTTATTCGCAAAATCCCAAACCATCTGACCTTCTGCATTCCTCTCCTTGACATCATACCTACCCATCATCTTCTCATCCCCTCTGTTCCCTTCACCAATATGCCCACTGAAATCCGCTTCAATCACCACTCGCTCACCCTTAGGTACACTCTCCACCACTTCATCCCTCTCACTCAAAATTGTTTTTCTCTCTCATTCATCGCACACCCAACTTGAGGAACATATGCACTAACAACATTCACCATCACACCATCAATTCCCTGCTTCTTAAACATCACTCTGTCCAGCACTCTTTTCACCTCCAAAACACTCTTTGACATACTGTTCCTTCAGGATAACCCCTACCCCATTTCTCCTCCCATCCACACCATGGTAGAAAAATTTGAACCAGCCTCTGATACACCTGGCCTTACTTCTCCTTCAATCTGGTCTCTTGCATGCACAATATATCAACCTTTCTTCTCTCCATCATATCAGCTAGTTCCCTCCCTTTACTAGTCATACTGCCAACATTCAAAGTTCCTACCCGCACTTCCATGCTCCTAACCTTCCTCCTCTCCTCCTGCCTCCAGACATGCCTTCCCCCTCTTCTTCTCCCTCGGCTAATAGTGCAATAATTTCCACCAGCACCCTGTTTGCCAACAGTACTGGTGGCGGTCATCGTTAACCCCGGCCTCGACTGATCTGGTATGGAAATCTGTATTGTTGTCCACATATGTGACCTGGCAAAAAGTGTA
>NC_056738.1:411229963-411304963 GCF_019279795.1 Protopterus annectens | reverse complement strand
AGTCGATGTTATGAACACGTGACATTCTAACAGGAACCTGAACTGATGAGAACTAAACTATAGCAGGTAAAATTACACTTTTTCAGACAGGAGTAGGCCATCACGACAGAACTGGCTAACAGGCATCCTAGAAATCTTAACCTGTGAAATGGGTTGAGGGAAGATTTCTTCAGATTTAGACTGATGTCTATTTTTTTTTTTTTTTTGAAAGAGGTCTATAACAAAGATAAAGGATGTTTGGGTGTCATGAACTGATTTGACTAAGAAGAGGTAATCCTCCTGGTAAGGATAAATGAGGATTAAAAAACACACTGAACAACTAGAGCAACGGTCACCATCCACTTTATTGTTCCTGACATCAAGCCTTCCAGGGAAAAATCATACACAAGAATGGTGTGCTTTCTATAAGCACACCATTCTTGTGTATGATTTTTCCCTGGAAAGCTTGATGCCAAAGTACTAGGAACACAGTAAAGGTGGATGGTGACCGTTGCTCCAGTTGTTCAGTGGGTTTTTTTGTCCTTGGTGATTTGGTTCGTGGAGTAGTGTTTTTGGAGTTTTCTGACAGTATGTCGGTTACTGGAGCTTCGGTTGGTGGTGACATATCCATTTCCAGGTCCAATTCAGTAACTACCTTTCTTTCCTGTACAGAAATGTGGAGAGAAAGGGATGAGAAGGTGGCTGCTTTTGATTTGTGGTCTTGTAATGGACTGGGAGACCAGCAGGCAATCAGGTATAAGAGACTAGAACGTTTGCTTGTAAAGGAGGTGTCTTTATATTATGATACCCGGTTGCTGGAGAAATACATCAGCCTGAATTTAACCCCTCAGGTTTTAATGGTGGACAAACTTTCAGCTTCTGAATTTTCTGAAGATGAAGCTGATTTATTTGAGGAGTGGAAGAATATCGCTTTACAGTATACTTTAGGGTGCCTTAAAGTACTTGCCAAACGTAACAACAGACTGCATGAACAATTAAGAAATTCAATTTTGGAGCTGCAGGATGAGCTTAAGGGGGAAACTACAAAGTACAGTTGTGTTCACCTACCATAAATGTAGATGTTCGAGTGTCTTCACTGTTGCAGTCATAACTGTAGGGTGCTCCTGCCGGCAGGCAGCCCGAGGTCGGCCAGAATCCCAAAGTCTGGGTCCGGCGTCGGCTGTACAGGCCAGTACCCTGACGTCAGTACGCTCTGGTACATAGCCCTCAGCCGACGCCATCTTCTCCAGCCTTTCTTGCCCTAGATGTCACAAGTCCCCAATAAATCATAAATGAATCCCACTAGGAAACACAAATACACCACAAAAAAGAGAAAAAGAGGGGATAGGAGGGAGGGAAACACCGACTGCAACAGTGAAGACACTCGAACATCTACATTTATGGTAGGTGTACACAACTGTACTATGTTCATAGTGTTTCACTGTTGCAGTCATAACTGTAGGGTGGAATCCCAAAGCAGTGAAAAAAGGGAGGTTTAGACAGAAGGGGCAGCAAGAATACCCTGCAAAACAGCAGAGGCAAAGCCTGCCCTGGTCTTAGAATACAAAGGGAGATTGTAGTGCTTGGAAAAAGTATGCACAGAACTCCAAGTGGCAGCTTCCAAGATATCCTTGGTAGGAACCCCTCTGAGAAAAGCTGTAGAAGTAGCAGCTGCTCTAGTAGAATGACTTCTCACAGTACCTGGAAATTGTTTCCCATGATGAGTGTAACAAAATCTTATTCCATAAGAAATCCATTTGGAAATAGTTTGTTTGGAAATAGCCTTTCCAAGAGAACTGGAGGCAAAAGAAACAAACAATTGGTTAGATTTTCTGAACTCTTTAGTCTTGTCCAAATAAAATCGTAACTGTCTGTGCACGTCCAGGGAATGCAAAATCCTTTCCCCTTTATTCTGAGGATTAGGAAATAAGGTAGGAAGGTGAATTGTTTGATTCAAAGCCACTTTCGAAATCACCTTAGGCATGAAAGTAGGATTGGTCCCTCAAGGATACTCTGTCCTGGTGGAAAATAAGGTATGGTTCCACAGCCATGAGAGCTTGCAACTCTGAGACCCTTCTGGCAGAAGTCAAAGCTAACAAAAGAACTGTCTTCCAAGATAAAAACTTAATATCTGAAGATGCAGCAGGCTCAAAAGGAGGCAAAGTAAGTTTTTCTAAAACATAATTAAGATCCCAAGCAGGAACAGGAGGGGTTCTAGGAGGCCTTAAATTCTTAGCCCCTCTCAAGAATTGTCTCATCAAAGGTTGAGAAAAAATAGGGGGATCAGTATTGAAATGAGCAGAAATAGCAGAAGCATGAATCTTAATGGAAGAAAAGGAAAGCCCATTAGACAAAAGATCCGAAAGGTAAAGCAAAATAGAAGAGAGATCAGGTACCAGAGGGTCCAAGCCTCGGTCCTGCATCCAAATGCAAAATCTCTTCCATTTAGAGGCATAGGATTTCCTTGTGCTAGGTCGTCTAGCTTCCAAAAGAACATCCAAAACTTGTTTGGGAAGGCTAGAAGAGATCAAATTCCTTTGAAGAGCCAAGCTGCCAGACAAAGGGTCTTGAGATTGGAATGTAGCAACTGACCCTGATGCTGGGACAGAAGAGAAGGGTTCAGAGGGAGAATCCAAGGAGGCTTCAAGAACAGGTGCTTTAAAGTTGGATACCAAAACTTTCGAGGCCAATTTGGAGCAATCAAGATGAGGAACTTGGGCTTGTCCTGTTTTATCTTTAGTAAAATCCGAGGAAGAAGAGGAAGAGGAGGGAAGGCATATCCCGAAAGGTTTCTCCAGCTGAAGGACAGGGCATCCACTTTCCAAGCTGTTTTGTGGAATGACCTGGTGCAAAAAAGAGGCAGCTGATGATTGAGATGGGATGCAAACAGATCTATCTGGGGGCATCCCCAAACTGCAGTAATCCGGTTGAATAAGTTGGTGTCTAGCATCCATTCGTGAGGATCTAAAATGTTCCTGCTCAGGCTGTCCGCTAAGAGATTCTGTTCTCCTGGTATGAATTGAGCCTGGAGATGAAGATTCAGATTTAGAGCTGTGTCCCATAAAGCCATAGCTAGTCTGCAAAGGGGGTATGAATGAGAACCCCCCTGCTTGTTTATGTACCACATGACTGTGGTGTTGTCTGTGCAAATCAAAAGAGGTCCTGGATGCAAAAGGTTCTTGAAGGCTAGAAGAGCATTTTGAACTGCCAACATTTCCTTCAGATTGATGTGCCAGTGAAGATGATCCTTTGTCCAGGTTCCCTGCTGGCAATTGCCTAGAAAATGTGCTCCCCAAGCATAATCCGAGGCGTCCGTGGTTGTGATTTGAGAAGGTTGAGGAAGACGGAAAGGCTTTCCTTCGTTTAACGCACACACCCTGGACCACCAAAGGAACTCCTTCTGGAGGCAGGGGATCAGAGGAATCAGAGTGCCCAGATCGTGGTAATGCTGCGACCATACACTTTTCAGATACCATTGAAGCTTTCTCATATGAAGCCTTGCATTTGGAATCAACAGAATGCAGGAAGCCATGTAGCCCAGTGCCTGCAGGAATTTCTTTGCAGTGAGCTGAGGTAGAGTTGCCAAAGTTTTGAAAATTGAAGCCAGCTGTAGTTGCTTTTCTGTAGTGAGGAAGGCCCTTTGTAAGGCTGTATTTAAGAGGGCTCCCAGAAATACCATTTGTTGAGAAGGGATCAAATGTGACTTTTTTGTGTTCACTGAAAATCCCAGTAGGAGGAGAAGACGTTGAACAAAATCCAGATGTTGGAGTAAAAGATCCTTGCTGTCTGCCTGAATAAGGCAGTTGTCCAAATAGGGGTAAATCTGAATCCCCTGGAGTCTGCAATAAGCCACTACTGGTGCCAGGCACTTGGTAAAGACTCTGGGCGCAGTAGATAAACCAAAGGGCAGTACAGAGAATTGAAAGTGTCTCGAACCTGCCTTGAACCTGAGGAATTTCCTGCGTTCCCGCCTGATGGGAATGTGTAAATAAGCTTCCTTTAGATCCAATGTCACCATCCAGGCGTCCTGAGAGAGCATTGGAATCAGCTGCTGCAGAGTAAGCATCTTGAATTTTGGAATTTCCAAAAAGGTGTTTAACACAGAAAGGTCCAGAATAGGTCTCCATGAGCTTTGTTTTCTTGGAACCAGAAACAGTCTTGAATAAAACCCTTTTCCCATCTCCGAGAGTGGAACAGGCTCTATGGCTCTCATGGCCAGAAGAGCATTCACTTGATTTAAGGCCTCTGACCATTGATGTTTTGGCAGATCTGGCCAACCGAAAGCCCTTGGCAAGGTGTGAAAGTGGAACTTGTAGCCTTTTAAAATCACGTCCAATACCCATTTGTCCTGGGTAATATGAGTCCAATTTTTGTAAAAAAGAGAAAGTTTTCCTCCGAGAGGGGCATCCAGGTAAAGAGGTCCTGTAGCCCAACCGAGAGAGTCATTGAGTTTGCTTCCTTTGAGATTGGGATCTGTCTTCTCCCCTTCTAGGTGAAGAAGCAGTCCATTGTCTCGATCTGTAGGAGGCCTGAGCTTGGCCACGACCTCTGGAGCGTCTATATCTTCCACTTTGAGGCCTGTCAGACGTGGGAAAGGACCAATTTTTGGAGGGCCAATTCCTGGAAAATCTAGGAGGCTGAACTTGCAAGAAATCTTTCACAGTTTGCATAGATTTTGCCTTTTCTTACATCTTTTTAATGACCTCCTCAGCCTTAGATCCAAAAAGAACATCATGCTGAACAGGGGCATCTAATAATTTAGCCTTAACCTGTTCAGGTAAACTTTGCTCACGCAGCCAAGCATGTCTCCTGATAGCAGTACCAGAGGCTGCGGCCCTGCAAGAAGCATCCAAAGCATCAAAACCACAATGCAAGCTATGTTTGTTCAGTTGTTCAGTTGCGTGCAATACATCCTGTAGTTCCTTATCTTCTGCACATGCAGGAAGGGAGCAAGCTTTTGCTTTAAAACAGACAAAAGAAATTGCTGATACTTAAACATATGAAACTGGCAATTTAAAGCACTAACAGAAAGGGTAGCAGAAGTATATACCTTTTTACCCCACCTGTCTAAGGCACGAGAATCCTTCTCAGAGGGAATAGGATTCTTAGAAGAAGCAACTTTAGCAGCCTTAGAGCCCTGAGATATAGTTTCAGGATCTGCAGAAGGATTCTTAAACAAGAACAAATGAGACTCAGGAACCCTATAAAACCTATCAGGCTTAGAGGGAGCAGGAGGCATGGAGTCAGGATTTAAATTAGCCTCGGAAAAAGCATCATCCACAATGTCAAGAACAGGAGGGATAGCCATGTTGAGGAAGAAGAAGGAATTCTCTAAGCCTCTTCTTGGAAGCAGAATAATCCTGACCTTCCCAATGAAAATGTTCTCTCATCTCATGTAAGGTTTCCCCAAAAGAAAAATCTTCAGGCGGAGAGGCAGAGGGTAAGGAGTCCTCAGCATCCGAATCCTCATAAGGAGGAAAAGAATATTCCTGATCAGAGGAAGAGACAGAAGATATAGAAGCCTGGTCAGATGAATCCATAGGAACATCCTGTCGAGGCCTTTTCTCGGGGGGGGGGGGGTGAGAACCCCTAATCATAGTAAGCAAATCTTCAGCCATCCTTAACAATTGCTTCTGTGTCCTGGGAGTAGATTCAGAAGTAGCTTGAGCAGGAGCTTTGGACTTAACAGGAGTCTTTGTCTTTGAAATAGTGATGTGAGTAGACCTGAATACCCCCTCAGAAGCCAGTACCTGCACAGCGGTTCCGGACCCATCCGAGGGAGCGACGTCCGAAGGTCCTGCAGCAGATAAAATAGAAGGCCTTGATGGCTCCCCATGGGAGTCCGTATCGGCCATCGGTTCAGAAGTGGCGGACGACAGGGGCTGCAAAAGCGCCTCACTGACGACAGCCGAACCGGACGCCGGCTCCAGCTGCAACAAGTCCTGTTTGGACCTCGGAGGCCTGTCCTTGTCTTTGCGCTTCTTTTGAATTCCAGTAGCATCCGACGACATTCTATAATTGAAGCGTCTGCCAAAGTAATTCAGAGCCCAGTCGTACCTGTGTTTGATAGTACGAGAATTAAACCTGGCACAGAACCGACAACAAGAAACATCGTGGTCAGGGCCTAAGCAAGGTAGACAGTAAGAGTGGAAATCTTTATGAGGTATTTGTTTCCCACACGTAATACAATTATTAACTTTTTCTGACATCGGAGGAACAAGAAAAAGATTCCCCAACGGGGTACTTAGCTTGAGAAGAGAAGTAAGAACTTCGGACCGACAACAACAAAAAAACGCTGTTCGAAAATCGCCAACCAACGACTTGCGAGCTGCTTTCCACCGCACGGCAAGAAAGACTGGAGAAGATGGCGTCGGCTGAGGGCTATGTACCAGAGCGTACTGACATCAGGGTACTGGCCTGTACAGCCGACGCCGGACCCAGACTTTGGGATTCTGTCCGACCTCGGGCTGCCTGCCGGCAGGAGCACCCTACAGTTATGACTGCAACAGTGAAACACGATGAACATCTGCCGTATTTAACAATAGAGAGTGGGCAAAGCTGAGGCTGAAATACTTGAAAGGAAACGCAGTAAACTGTACAGAGATCATTATTATTTTAGAACAACCACATCTTTCAGTGGCAGAGAAAACCTAGGCAGAGCAGGTCCACCTTAAAAAATACGGCTATGAGGTCTCAGAGTTCGCGAGAGTCATCCTTTTCGTCCACAGAAGCAAGCAGCAGCATCAACTGCAGGAAATGTGTTTCGTTTGAGGAAATGAGTGAAGGAGGTGTCCAGCATGGCGAGCAGAGCAGTGGTCAGAGAGTGAGCCCACAGCAATTGAAAAGCAAGTGCAACTGGAGGTGGCAGAAGAAGAAATGAAGAAAATCAGAGAATTGGACATTTTGGATTTAACATTACTAATGATGTTGTCACGTAATAAGGAGCATAACAGGTGTGTCTTGAATAATGTAAATAGTTCACATTCAGTGAGTCAAAGTGAAATGTTTAATATTATTAATCTATCAGATTTGCAGTTAGAAATGAAATTTGTACCAACATATTTTCTAGCCTTGGCAGACAATGTTAGAAATATGTGCTTTTTGTCGCAAACTACATTTAAAGGCATTTTTTTCTAAAACAAATTCAGAAAATGCAAATGGTAATGTAAGGTGCAGCACTGATGAGAATAAGGAACCATTGCTAGATTTGTCACTACATGACAATGAGTTGGTGGATATTTTTGCTTACGAACAAGAGCTTAAAAGTAATAGGGATAGTGTTGGGGATAGTTTTTCATATTACACTGGTTATAGAAAATGTAATATTCCTAAAGTTCCTTATGTCAGCACTTTTTATCTGCCTAGAACTGTCTCAGCCATAATAAATTTTGAGAAGGTGTTATATAAACAGTTGCAAGCTGAATATAAGAAGTGTTATGTCAGTTATAAGCCCCATAACTTGAAAAAGCATGAACAGAATGCATTAAGGCAGTTAAGAAGCTTGAATAAAGAAGTTTTTGCACAGGCAGATAAGGGGGGTAACTGGGTAATAATGTCTAGAGTTAAATATAACAATATGGTGAAGGAATTGTTGCAGGAAGTTGGTGTTTATGAACAGGTGCAGTCAAATGTTCTGGATGCATATAATGACTTGTTGCTGGAATTACTTGAAAAGGGAGAGAGACTGGGATTTTTTTCCACCACTGATGTCAAAGGTAAGACACCCTTGATCACTATAAGTAAAAAACTAAGAGCTCTCATAAAATCATCCAAAGCAAATTTTGAGAGAAAAATAGCTAAAGACTCAAAAGACAATCATAAGGCCTTCTTTAGCTATGTTAGAAACCTGGGAGGAAACTCCCAGATATGCTCAGAACTAGTTCAAAATGATGTGAAGATTACTGATCCTACGGACATTGCCAACATACTGGCTGACAGGTTCAGTGCAAACTTCTCCTCCCCCAAAAGGAGAGATATCTATACCAAATGATTGCAGCCCCCCAAACATCTCCAACGCCCAAGTGAGAACTGCTCTCCAAAGCAAAACACAGCATCCATGGGACCTGATGGTGTCCCCGGCTGTGTGCTCCACCGAACTCAATGAGGAATTAAACCCACAGCTAGGACAGCTGTTTAATCAGAGCCTTACCTCTGGATACACCCAGGAGTGGCGCACTGCAACTGTGGTCCCACTTCACAAAGGCGGTGCCTCCACCGACCCTGGAAATTACCGCCCATTAGCTTGACAAGCCTAATCTGCATAGCCATGGTGAGGATCATTATGGACCTCATATATAAAGACATAGGCTTATTGCAGACTTTGGTTCCAAAGCAGTTTGCCTTTGTCAGACGCAGATCATGCCTTTAAACTTGGTTGACTTTTTCAAACAGTCACCAAAGCCATTGATGAGGGAAAGGCAGTCCATACAGCCTACCTCGATCTGGCGAAGGCCTTCGATACAATACCCCACTCGGGTATCATTGAAAAACTCATCAGCTTAAATATTAACCCATACATCACAAGATGGGTTGCAAACTGGCTGAGTGACAGAACCCACAGGGTCAGAGTTGCTGGCGCCATGTCAGACTCAAAGCCTGTCACAAGTGGTGTCCCACAGGGCTCAGTCCTAGGCCCACTCTTGTTTGGCATCTACTTCTCCAAGTACAAGCAAACACAGGAGGGTTATGGCTGACAAAGTTTGCAGATGACTGCAAACTGGGCCATAGTAGAAAACACATCTGACACAGATATCCTTCAGAAGGGTCTCACAGAAACGGATAACTGGTGCCAGAGCCATGGCCTAAAGTTAAATGCCAAAAAATGCATAGTCATACCCTTCGGGAAAAACAAGGTTACCCCTAGCTACCAAATAGGTGGCAATCCACTGAGCACAGAAGAAGTTATCAGGGACCTGGGGACCCAGGTTGATAGTAGTCTGTCATTTGACACCCATGTAGCTAAAGTAGTTAGGAAGACCTTCTACATTGCCCACCTTATCATGAAGGGATTCTCATCTAGATCAAGGGAGGTCATTGTCTCCCTCTACTCATCACTCATCAGACCAATGATTGAGTACAATGCCCCATTCGGAATGTATCTGACCCGACATTTGCAGCAGCTGGAGAGGCCACAAAAGTTCCTCACCAAAAGGATAAAGGGTCTCAAAAATCTGTCCTATGCTGCCCGACTGAAAGAACTCCAGCTCTATTCAGTCGCCACCGCTTGCTCAGAGGTGACCTTTGCCTAACATACAAGGCCATGTCAAACCCAGATTTGATGAATATGCTTCACCTCAAAAAATCTAGATCCATCAGAGCCACAAGGGCGGAGACTTAAACCTCGACACGGCTATTAATAGGACGTGCTGGAGGGATAGATTCATCACCCAAAGACTCCCTATGCTGTGGAACAAAATCCCGGTATATGTGAGGCAGAGCACCTCGCTGGCCTTGTTCAAGAGAAATCTTGACCAATGGATGGGAGATCGCAGATATACCCCAGGGATTACCTCAGTGTCACTGCTCGACAGAGGCACAGCAAAATAATGGGTATAGTTCCCCATACTAAAGGGGTGGCGTAAGCCACAAAACTATGGGCTAGGCTTGTAAATGCCCTTGGGCAGATAGCCTAGTATGAACCTATGAACCTATGAACCTATAAAAGGTTACATGTAAAATATCCTAGAATGGCTAAGTTTTATGCCATTCCCAAGGTACACAAGGACTTAACAAATCCCACTGGGAGACCCATAGTATCAGGGGTAGGGGGATATCTCCAGAATACTGGTATTTTTATGGATGCACAGTTGAAAGAGCATTTGAAGAGGGTCCCTTCACACATTAGAAATGTTAAAGAGCTCACAGACATTATGGGAGGAACTGAGTGGCAAAAAAGATTTTTTTCTCAGCAACTGTTGATGTTAAGTCCTTGTATACTAATATTTCTCATCGGTGGGATCTGAAAGCAGTAGCCGGACTATTGGGGGAAGTTCCCAGAACAAGTTATATTTTACAGCTGTTGGAGATTGCACTGACACACAATGCATTTAGCTTTGAGGACAATTTTACTCTACAGACAACAGGAACTGCTATAGGGGCATCCTTTGCCCCATTTTATACCATAATTTTTATGGGGTTTTTTTGAGTATAGCTGTGTTTATAGGAATACATTTTTTTTGGAAAATGTTATAGTTTTCAAATGCTATATTGATGATTTGTTTTTTACATGTAGAGGGGGAGTTTAGTCTTTTTGAACAGTTCATTTGGAACTAAATCAGAATCAGTATGGCGTCACAGTATCCTATCAGACTCGGACATAAGACAGTTTCTGGATTTGGAATTTTTTGTGGATAAAAAAGTACAGTTGTGTACCTACCATAAATGTAGATGTTCGAGTGTATTCACTGTTGCAGTCATTACACTTGGGTTATCCTGCTGGCAGGCGACCCACAGTCGGCCAGGGTTCCAAAGTCTAGGTCCGGCGTCGGTTGCTGTTGCTTCTTCCCTGACTTCAGTGCGCCAGGGGTATATAAGATGCAGCAGACACTATTTTCTTTAGTTTTTCTTGCCGCAGATGTCAGGTGCCCCAAATAGGTAGGCAATTCATATTGCTAATAAAAACATACAGTGAAATAAAAACAAAGCCTTCATCTACAAGCAAATACACCACATAGTTTGTATAGGATAGAAAGGTATGGATAAGTCACAGCAAAGAAAGTGGGGAAGGAGCGTGGGTAACCTGGACTGCAACAGTGAATACACTCGAACATCTACATTTATGGTAGGTACACAACTGTACTATGTTCATCATGTTTCACTGTTGCAGTCATTACACTTGGGTAGAATCCCAAAGCTGAGGTAGGGTGGCTGGGTCTAAATAGGATTAGGAGAGGCTACCAGGCCCTGCAGAACCGCAGTGGCAAAGCCTGCTCTGGATTTAGAGTAGAGAGGTAAGTGGTAGTGCTTGGTGAAAGTGTGCACTGAACTCCAGGTTGCAGCCTCTAAAATGCCCTTGGTTGGTACTCCTCTGAGGAAGGCTGAAGTGCTGCTGCTCTGGTAGAATATGGCCTAATGCCCTTAGGCACTGATTTGCCATGTTGTGAATAGCAGAAGCGAATGGAGTGTCCTATCCATTTTGAAATAGTCTGCTTTGAGATGGGCTTTCCTTGTGATCCTGCAGCATAAGCTACAAACAGTTGCTCAGTTTTTCTGAAAGCTTTTGTTTTGAGCAAGTAGAATTGTAGCTGTCTGTGTATGTCCAATGTGTGCAGAAGTCTCTCCCCTTTATTCTGGGGATTTGGATAGAATGTTGGCAAATGAATTGTTTGGTTAAGAGTCACACTGGATACTACCTTTGGCATAAATGTAGGGTTTGTCCTTAGAGAGACCCTGTCCTGGTGAAAAATTATGAAAGGTTCCATTGCCATTAATGCCTGTAACTCTGAGACTCTTCTTGCTGAAGTTATTGCTAGGAGCAGAGCAGTTTTCCATGATAAGAATTTTATATCGGCTATATTGGCTGGCTCAAATGGAGGCAGTGTGAGCTTTTCTAACACAAAATTGAGGTCCTAAGTAGGTGTTGGTGCTCTCCTTGGGGGTCTTATGTTTTTTGCCCCTCTGAGGTACTGTTTCGGTAGTGGATGCGAGAAAATAGGAGGTTTCGTATTGTAATGAGTTGAAATGGCAGAGGCATGGATCTTAATTGATGAGAAGGATAGGCCTTTGTCCAGCATCTCAGTTAGGTATTGTAAAATCTGAGGTATATTCGGAACAAGTGGTTCTAGTCCTTGTGCCAGATTCCAAGCACAGAATCTCTTCCATTTTTCTGCATAAGATTTTCTAGTGCTGGGTCTTCTGGCTTCTAAAATGACATCCATAACAGCCTTAGAGAGTGGTGCGGTCTGGGTGGCTATATAATTTGCCATGCAGCCAGATTTAAAGTTTGGAGTTGACTGTGCAGAATCTGATTGTTGTGTTGAGTCAGAAGATGAGGAATTTGAGGTAAAGGCCAGGCTGGGCCTTGAGACAAGCTCTTTAGGATTGAGTACCAGTGCTGGCGTGGCCAGTCTGGGGCAATCAGGATCATTTTTGGCTTCTCTTGTCTGACTTTTAGGAGCAACGTTGGAAGAAGAGGCAGTGGAGGAAAGGCGTAAACTGTCAGGGTTTTCCAGCTGAATGATAGAGCATCCACTTTCCAGGCTTGTGAATGATAAGTTCTTGTGCAGAATCTCTGTAGCTGGTAATTGTGAGGGAAGGCAAAAAGATCTATGTCTGGGCGTCCCCATTTCATTGTTATCATGCTGAAGACCTGTGGATTTAGTTTCCATTCATGAGGATCCATGAGATTTCTGCTTAGTTCGTCTGCCAGTGTATTTTTCGTTCCTGGCAGGAATTGTGCCTGCAGATGTACTTGATAGGTCAGTGCTGTGTTCCACAAAGTCATGGCTTGCCTGCAGAGGGGGTAGGAATGTGTGCCCCCTTGCTTGTTTATGTACCACATAACTGTGGTATTGTCCGTTTTTAGTAATGGTTGTCCTGGATGGAGTAGATCCCTGGATGCTGTCAGGGCATTCTGTACAGCTAGCATCTCTTTTTGATTGATGTGTAGATGCATTTGTTCCTTGGGCCACGTGCCCTGAATACATTTTCCTGCCATGTGTGCCCCCCAGGCATAATCCGATGCATCTGTGATTATTGTCTGCCTGGCTGTGGGCAAGGTGAAAGGCTGTCCCTTGTTGTGGTGACAGACCCATGCCAACCATCGAAACTCCTGTTGCAGGCAGGGAATTAGAGTTATTAGTGTTTCCAGGCTGTGGCAATGTTGAGTCCAAACACTTTTCAGGTACCATTGCAGTTTCCTCATATGCAGTCTTGCATATGGAATTAGTAGAATGCAGGATGCCATGAAGCCCAGGGCCTGCAAAATTTTTCTTGCAGGGAGCTGGGACTTTGTTGCCATTATTTGAAAGTAATGAGTCAGTTGCCTTTGCTTATCTGGCGTGAGATAATCCATCTGGGCAGTTGTATTTAAGCTTGCACCCAGGAATATTATCTCTCGAGAGGGCACTAGTTTTGATTTCTTTTCATTTGCTGTGTACCCTAGGCAAATTAGTAATCTTTTTACAAACGCCAGATGCTGTAGTAGAAGGTCCTTGCTCTCTGCTTGAATAAGGCAGTCATCCAAGCAGGGATATATTTGAATTCCTTTTTGTCTGCAAAATGCAATCACTGGTGCCAGGCATTTTGTGAAGACCCTGGGCGCAGTAGACAAGCCAAAGGGCAGTGCAGAGAATTGGTAATGCATTGAGCCAGCTATGAATCTGAGGTATCTTCTGCAAGACTGTGATTGGGACATGCAGGTATGCCTCCTTGAGGTCCAAAGTAACTAGCCAAGCCTTCTTACCCAGCATGGGTAAAAGTTGCTGTAGTGTTAACATTTTGAATTTTGGAACATCCAGGAAAGTATTTAGGATTGACAGGTCCAGTACTGGTCTCCAGGCTTTGTCCTTTCTGGGTACCAGAAAAAGTCTTGAGTAAAATCCTTGTCCCTGTTCTTGCTGTGGTACTCTTGGAATAGCTCTCATATCCATGAGAGCAGAAATTTGTTTTTGTGCCTCTGCCCATTGGTTTTGTGGCAGGTCCGGCATACCTTTTGATTTTGGAAGGGTGTGAAAGTGGAACCTGTAACCCTGGGAAACAATATTCAGTACCCACTTGTCCTGGGTGATAATGTGCCAGTTTTGTGAGAAAAGTGCTAGCTTTCCCCCTAAGGGTGCTGCCAAAAGTGAAGTGCTTGGCATTGGTAGAGGGAAGTCATTGGGACTGTTTCCTGTAAGGTTGTGATTTGTCTTCTCCTCCTTTAGGGGCTGAAGCACCCCATTGTTTAGGTCTGTATGTGCCTTGGGGCTGAGATCTGCCTCTTGGGCGTCTGTATCTGCCTCTTTGTGGCCTGTCTGACATGGGAAAGGACCAATTTTTTGAAGGCCAGTTTCTGCTAAACCTAGGTGGTTGTACCTGCAAGAAATATTTTACTGTCTGCATTGATTTTGCTTTATCCTCCATTTTCTTTAACACCTCTTCTGCCTTAACACTAAACAAAGTATCATGCTGTAATGGAGCATCAAATAATTTTACTATAACATGTTCAGGTAAAGTTTGTTCTTTCAAACAAGCATGCCTTCGAATGACTGAGCCTGTAACTGCGGCTATACAAGAAGCCTCTAAAGAATCAAAACCACATTGCAGAGTATGCTTCCCCACTTGTTCAGCTGCATGCAATAAATCCTGCATTTCCTTATTATCAGGACATTCTGAGTTTGTAACCATTTTCTGTTTTAACAAAGGCATGAGGTACTGTTGATATTTAAGCATGTGAAACTGGCAGTTTAAAGCCCTTACAGCTAAAGTAGCAAAAGTGTAAACTTTCTTCCCCCATCTATCCAGAGCTCTGGAATCCCTATCAGAGGGGACAGGGTTTTTTTGCAGTAGAAGCCTTAACTCCTTTGGGACCCTGAGAGATTGTTTCTGGGTCAGCAGCAGGGTTTTTATAAAGACATTTATGAGAATCTGGGACCCTCTAGTACCTGTCTGGCTTGACTGGTGCAGCGGTAAAGAATCAGGAGACAGACTGGATTCAGAGAAAACATCATCAACAATATCAAGCACAGGGGGATAGCTAGGGGCCTGTGTTGAGGCAATAAAAGAAAATCTCTGAGCCTTTTCTTGGATTCTGAATAATCCTGGCTCTCCAAATGGAAATGCTCCCTCATGGTGTGCAAGGTTTCCCCAAAAGAATAATCCTCAGGTGGAGAGGCGGAAGGTATAGATTCTTCTGCATCAGAGTCCTCATAGGGAGGGAGAGAATATTCCTGATCTGAAGAAGAATCAGAAGAAACAGAAACCTGGTTAGAGGAGTCATAGTCATAGTCAGTGTCTTGCCTAGGCCTTTTATCAGGAGGGGGATGGGAGCCCCTGATCAAAGTAATTAGGTCTTTGGCCATTTTAAGCATCTGTTTCTTTGGCAAGGACTGTCCAGGAGAATGCTGTACTTGTTTCTTTGTCTTTAATGGTGTCTTTGACTTTGCCTTGGCTGCTGTAGTGGACTTAATAGTAAGCTGTGAAGGTCTGAAAACAGAATAGTTTCCGCAGGCCCAATACCTTGAGTTTCCAGAGGCCTAGGTGTCTCCACATGGGAGTCGGATATGGCCTGTGGCTCTGAGGTAGCGGGTGTCAGGGGCTGCAAAAGCGCCTCACTGAGAACCGGCGACGGGCCTAGAAGAGGCTTCGTCGTCTGTTTTGGACCTCGGATGCCTGTCTTTTTCCTTGTCTTTGCATTTTTTATGAATTCCGGTCATCGGTTGTTCCGACGGCATTATGTAATTAAACCTTCGGCCAAAGTAATGTAAAGCAAAATCAAACTGACACGTGCATTTGTTGAATCTAGCACAAAACCGACAACTAGTAACGTCGTGATCAGGGCCTAGGCAAGGAATACAGTAAGAATGAAAGTCCTTGAGGTATTTGCTTCCCACAAGAAATACAATTGTTAACTTTTACTGACATCGGTCTGGAGCAAGAAAAAGTTTCCCCAACGGGGTACTTAGCTTTATTGAAGACTTCGGTTCTGAAATTCGTTTTCGAAAATCTCAGAAGTCGGTCGACTGGCACTTGCAAACTGCTTTTGCTTCGGGCACCGCGCAGCAAGAAAGACTGAAGAAAATGGTGTCGGCTGCATCTTATATACCCCTGGCGCACTGACGTCAGGGAAGAAGCGACAGCAATCAACGCCAGACCTAGACTTTGGAACTCTGGCCGACTGCGGGTCGCCTGCCAGCAGGATAACCCAAGTGTAATGACTGCAACAGTGAAACACGATGAACATCAAGCTAGTGTCGTTTAAACCATTTTATAAGGAAACAGCGGCTAATAACTTTTTGAGTGCAGACAGCATGCATCCAAAACATTTACTTGATTCGCTCCCTTATGGAGAATTCAAGTGCATTAGTGACAATGTTCATGACAGAACCACATTGGATGGGGAATTTAACATTGTTAGATGCAAGTTGGCAAAGAGAGGGTATTCTAGCCAGTTGTTAAACAGGGTTGAGGAAAAAGTGAGAAAGCAAATTGCTGATCGGAGAGTATGGAGTCATGCAACACATCATGGGCGTAGAGATTAGCATATAGTGGGCAAGGATGATATACTTTTGTTAATAAATTTTCCCTTTTCAGCTACATTGAAGGCGTTAGTGCACAAGTTTTGGCCTATCATACAGCAGGATGAGGAAGTGGGCAACATTTTCAAGGGCAGGGCTGTTTTTTCTCATAGCAGATTTCACAACCTGAAGGAATTATTGAACAGTAGGGCAAGTAGGATGGAAACTAGTTCTAACACAGTAGGCACCTTTAGATGTGGAAGGTGCAAGGTGTGTGACAAAGTCAAGAACATTTCAGGTACTTTAATGGAAAGAAGTTCATTGCCCTGGGATCTTACAATTGCAGTACCAGTGGGGTTGTTTATGCCATTGGATGTGATTGTCTACCTGCAAAGTGGTATATATAGGCCAAACCAGAAGAATTATGGAGCATTTAGGGGATGTGAGGCATGTTAGGCTTAATAATCCTGTGGCCCAGTATTTCCACGCTGTTCACAATGGTAACACTAGTTGTTTATTTTTTTCTGCTTTAAACAAACCTTATGCAGTACAAGGCATGGAATATGGGTGCATTTTGTTAAGGATGGAAAGTAGACATATTATTAATTTTGGAACTTTGTGGCCCTATGGGCTTAATACGGAGTTAGATTTACATGCATAGAATGAAATGTTTCAATATGCATTAATTTTACAAATGCATAGACATAGGATGAATGATTTATATGTGTAAGGTAACATATTTAAGTATTTGTTAGTTAATCTAAAGATGTACAGGTGCATTGGCATGAACTTCTTAAATTATTACGTTAAATGCAATATGAATGTAAGGGGATGCATTTTAAAATTTTTTGATGCACTTTAAATGTTTCTGAAGCACTTTAATTGCTGAGGATGCACTTTAGATTTAATTTTTTTTGACTTGCTGATTAATTGATCAACAATTGTAGGGCAAAATGTTTTAGTATTTGTTAATCTAGAGATGTATAAGTGCTTTTGTATGAACCTGTATTTTAAATTTTTTTTGATGCACTTTAATAAATGTTTCTGAAGCATTTCATTGCTCAGGATGCACTTTAGATTTAAATTTTCTTGACTCATTGATTAATTGATCAACCATTGTAAGGTAAAATGTTTTAGCATTTGTTAATCTAGAGATGCATAAGTGCTTTTGTATGAACTTCTTAAATTATAATGTTAAATGCAATAGGAATGTAAGGGGGTTGCACTTTATATGTTTTGATGCACTTTAAATGTTTCTGAAGCACTTTATTGTTCAGGATGCACTTTAGATTTTAACTTCCTTGATTCACTGATTAATTGATCAATTACTGAACTGAATAATAAGTAGTGAAAGGTATACAAAGCACACCATTCTTGTGTATGATTTTTCCCTGGAAGGCTTGATGCCGAAGTACTAGGAACACAATAAAAGTGGATGGTGACTGTTTCTCCAGTTATTCAGTATGTTTTTTTTTTTTTTGTCCTTGGTGAGTTGGTTCGTGGAGTGGTATTTTTGGAATAAATGAAGATTCTCTGAAGTCTGCAAAAGGCAACTACAGGAGATAGGTACTTGTAAAAAAACACTGGAACAGAGTCCAAAGAGGAGGGATGAAAACTGAAAATGTAATCCAGACACACAATCTTAATGCCAGAACTCTCTGTGAAATGGAATATGATGGTAAGCATCCCAGACATCTAGAATTAATAGAAAGTCTGGACTGGAAGAAAAGTTAGCATTTTAAACTTTGAAATCTGTAGAGAGGTGTTTAGAACTGAAAGATATAAAACTGTTTGAGGTGCCTTCTTTCTTGGTTTACAGGTTCCTAGGCTACAGATCCATGAAGATCTTTTGAAGCCAAGCCTTGTATTCCCCATGACATTTTTATTCCTTGTAATTTAAGACGAAATAACTTTGAGCCAGGCAGAACATTTACTTGTAATCCTGTCTATAAGGGACAAGGGTACTAAACCAGGGATGAATTTGCAGTTTTCCATGCATTCATCCAGATTACATTTGAAAAGAGTAGAACCACTTTGCTTTATGTGGACAGGAAGACTATTCCAAAGCACTGGTATTCTCTGTGATATATATCTATCCCCCCAGCATGTTACTTTACGTAGCAGAAGAGATTAAGATCTCGAATAGTTGTTTATGGCACCACTGGTCTTGCGGATGTGCAGTAGAACTGACAGGATATGATCTGATGAGACTCTGCATGAGAGGCAGAGATTCCTCCCTCAGTAGAATGTATGATATGGAGAAGAGGGAAAAAAAAAATGTTCAGATGGTTAGTGTAGTTTTTATGATTTAGGCTCTTGATTTTATTGGTAGGAAAGTACTGTGGTCATTCAAGTTCTGTTAAGTGTTTGGACGGGTACATACTGAATGAGGCACTATATTCAATGATCAGCCTAATAAATGCCGAATATAATGAAATGATCACATCCCTAGACGTAGAGGCTATACCCTTACTAACAAGATAGGCAACAAGAAAGGACTTTCTTACAATAGTGAATACATGGAGACTGAAGAACAGTTTATCGTCCACATAGGTTACCAGGTCCCCAACTACCAGATCGATTTTCAGAGGTGTGTTATCGATATGATAACTACAGTGGACATATTGCTTGCCAAACGTGACTTCTTCTTTCGGCTTTTCCCGGTTAGGGGTCGCCACAGCGGATCACCATCCGCTCATGATTGGCAGTGGAGTTTTACAGTGTCTAGTTGCCAGCCTGATGCCCAACCTTCCACATAAGGCACACACACGCACGCACTCATGCCTAGGGCCAATTTAGTGTATCCAATCCACCTACAGCATGTCTTTGGGATGTGGGAGGAAACCCACGTGACCACAGGGAGGACATGCAGACTCCACACAGAAGGCACCCCAGCCGAGGATCAAACCAGAGAACCTCTTGCTGTGAGGCAGCAACGCTAACCGCTGCACCACCGTGGCCGCCCTTTTGCCAAACATGACTATTATACTTTTTTTGGCATTTACTTTTAGTCCGTGGTTAGGACACCAGCTATTTGTATAGAAAATGTCATCTTGAAGGATCTTTGGGTCCTCTGAAAAAGTTTATGATGGCACCAAGTTTACACTCGTCTGCAAACCTGGTCAGCAATAAACTCTTATTAGTTCTGACCTCTGATAAATAAATGATAAAGAGGAGTGGCCCAAGCACTGGATATAGTGTACACCTGTAGTGACAGGACATTTGGAGGAGGCAGAGCCACCTACCCTAACTTTCTGGGATCTATTTGTGAGCCAATCTGCTATCCAATGAGTTACATAGGGATTAACATTTAGTTGGAAGAGTTTATCAACAATACCCAACTGTGGCATGGTGCTGAATGCCTTTGTGATGTATAGATATGCAGTGTGTACTGATTTTCCCTCATCTGCTGCTTCAATAACCTTTCCAAATTAGTGGACCAGGTTAAGAAGGCAAGATCTGTCCTTGACAAAACTGAACTGGCTTGAGTCAAGAGTTTGTAGATTAACTATGGCCTTATTTATTATTTCCATAATGATTTACTCCACAGCTTTACAGATGAGGCTAATCAGACTTACTGGTCTAGAATTACTTGGATCCACTGACACCCCACCTTTCTGCAGGGGCTGACTGATGCGGCACCCCACCTTTCTGCAGGGGCCGACTGTTGCGGCCCTCCATTTTTCCATCACAAAGCCTGTTTGGATATAGATACTGAACAGCCTCTGTACAGGGGGTGAGAAGTCCTATTTCAAGCAGGTCAGTAGACAGCCTAGTATGTTATCTGACCCCATAGAACAGTGTAGTTGGTCTTGGGAAATTGCTTTGAAGAATTGTTCTTGGGAGATTTGGTGGGTCTAGATGGGAGTATGTGATCTGGAAATGTAGGGGGGGTGAAGTTAGAGATAAATGCATCCACTAATAGATTTATGTCCTCTAAGTCAGACTATGTTATAGCATTTCCTATTAAGCTCTGTGCAGTGCTGGCCATTATTTCTGAGGCTTCTAAGATGGTTAAAGAAGGCTTTACGGTTGCCTTTTAACCAAGTGGCTATTTTTAGCTTTAATTGATAACATCAGGGACTAGAATTCCTTGATAAGTTTAGGAAGGAGTGTTTTTGACAGTTACACTTATTGTGTGCAATTAGGACCAAGGGGAAATGAGGGGTCCTAAAGTTAGCTATGATGTACAAAGAGGTTTTATTAATGAGAAGTTGGATGTGGAGAAGCACTAGACAAACTGTCTCATGAGCCTGGAGATGGCATTTTGTTTTATGGCTAGAGAAACACTGCCACCTTTAGTGCCTTTGTCTAGTGTGGTGGGCTGAACATATGACAGGTGTTGAAAAACTGCACTGATGGTGTGCTCTCAATGGTCTTGAGCCACTTCTCTGTGATGATACGTACAATTGATGCATTCCAGGATGAGCAGTGTCTGTAGCAAGTGGAGTTTTTTTTTTTTTTGAAGAACTTGGCACAGAACTACAATAACAAACCAGAATCTGGATAACATAAAGGTAAGTTGGAAGCTTTTGAAGTCTGACATTAACAAACAAACTCTGGGACCTGAGGTGGTATTTATACTACTACGGGAAATTTGGCTAAGGCATCAAGGAACTTTCTCTACTCTTTTCAATAGGTGCTGTAGGACCTTTTACACACACCTGAGCAAAGCGGATCTCAGTTCAACATCTCATCCAAAGAACTTTTGTTCTAGACTTGAATAAAAATCTACCAGAGTTGATTCACTCAGCACTTCCTTATTCCTTTCTCTTTGTCTACACCCAGATATCAATCCCTAGTAGGGAAGGAAGTCTCTAACCTGCAGTCCAAACTTTTGCTTGGCCTCATCTCACTCTATTACCTCTCTCTCTCTCTCTCATTCTCTCTCTAGTTATTTGCTCCCATTACCTTGGTTCCTTTACCAGTTTTCTCCAGTATTTTCTAGCCCCTTCTTGCCTAGTTTCTATACTTCTACTTGCAGTATTCCCTATAGGTAAAATCTTCTTTCTCCATTCTCATGTTGGCTTAGTTCTTTGAATATTTTTGCTACTTCATGAAAACAATACTCTGTATGGATGCTGTTATTCTCCTTAAGGGTCTGCATCCAAAATCCTACTCTCTCCTTATTTCTTGAACTTCCCCCATTTTATAATCATCATCCCTTTTCACTTTGACTTACAGTCTTCTGTTTGTGTTATGTACACAATGTCTTACTTGTGTAGCTCTAAAGTTTCCATTCAAATTAGGTAACCTTAAACAACCTTATTCTCTGGGAAGGATTAACTTATCCCACTTAACTCTTGCCCCCCCCCCAAAGAAATTGTTTCAATTCTTTATTAAATTACTGTCCACCACTTCTCCTAGCAGTGGTCTTATTTTCTTTGCCTGAAGGGGATGTCAGACAAAGATTTGGCAGTCAAGGGGACAGAATGAGGTTTTTGAGTCATTGGATTTACTAAAAATAAATTAAGGCTGTTAATTCAAAAGCAAAAGGGGAAAGAGACAAATATCACAAGGGTGGTTGTGATATCCCCCCAAAGAAAACAGGCAGGGCATCTGGGAATCCTTGTATGGGATTTGTCTACTAAATGCACATTTTCCCCTTCTGCTAGGCATACGAGAAAATATTCTAAACAAAGTAAGGTCCCACAAGACTTAGCCATTTGCCTAGAACGCTGAAAGTATAAGCGGACGGCTGAAACTGAAGCTGCAGTGTAGACAAGATGTCTAACTGAACTCTTCATAGGAAAGAAAGTTCTGAATTTTGGCACCTGTTCATCCCCTTTTACAACAGCAAACTGTCATGCTTCAAAGGACCTATGGTGCATAAGGACAACACCCAAACACTTTTGCATATTGGTTCAATGTCCAAGCCTTGGAAGGATATTCCCATACAACTTTCTTCTACTAGAACAGTCTAATGGATGACCATACACTATAAAAATAGCAGACCTATTTTTTTAGCTTATTCCCCTTTACTGATTTGTTATTTCCAAGCATTTTTTCTGGATATGACTATCTAGCTCAAAAGTGGTTATTCTATTGCTACATATCTCATATGGCAGCAATATGAGAGAGGGAATGCATACAGATGGAACACAATAAAAGGGAGAGGAAATGTAAAAAATACTGTGAATATTGAAAAGCATGAGGTGGTTTATAATGAAAAATATGATATTTTTTTAGAGGAAGAAGAGAACAACAAAGGGAAAGTGGTGAAATGGAAGGGAAAGGGACAATACAAGAGGAACAGGTACAGGAAATGGTAGGGAACCCCATAGGGACATCATTAGATAATTTGTCAATATATGATACAAACACAGTTGATGTCCATTACGACAGTGGTGAAATAACCACACCTAATACCCCCTCCATTTCAGGCGAGGTGAAAATTTACAACTACACCACTTATGAAGTCAACCCTGAACTTTTACAAATATTCACCAAAGGTATGAAATACATACCGGACAAATCTATGGATTTGTTGGATACTTTAGTTGAGGTGAAACTATTCCTCAGAAAAATAAATCTTGGGGTATTCTTTCAGGATAGTAAACAGCAGGTAGCAAATGTAGGTCCACTACGTAAGAAGAGTTCCTTTACACCTCCCATGGCTAAGACTATAGAAGCTTATGAAAATGTTATTAACAAGGAGATTTATAAGCTTCATAACAAATATAAGTACAAGAGACGTGACAACCAGGTAGTACAACAGATACACACTACTTTAGATGCACTGTGTGACAATAATATTCGGATTATGACTGCGGACAAAGGGGGAGGCATAGTATTGTATGATCAAGAGAAATATAGCAACAAAATGTTTGACATTTTAAATAATAGTGCACAATATGAAGCCTCCTCCCTAAACCAAGTTAATATAGCCCACAGGCGCATTGATTCCTATCTGGAAGAATTTCTGTTGGACCAAAGGATTGATGAAGAATTGTATAGATATTTAAAGGTTGAATTCCCAGTATTAGCGACCATTACGGGCATTCCCAAAGTACACAAGAGCCCACTAGACCCCCCTTTTCGACCTATTATTTCGGGGAGTCTGAGTAAAACCTTTAAATTTGGTAAATTTATTGACAGTAAATTAAAGCATATATATAACACAGTACATCATATTATGAAAGATTCATGGGCATTCTTAGGTATATTTAAAACTGAGATATGGAGTCCTGATGTTTTATTTGTTACAATAGACGTGCAGGAGTTATTTTCCTGTATCCCTAAAAATGAAGGACTCAATAGTTTTATTAACAGCATATGTAAATATAGTGCACTGGACCAAGAGGATATTTCATTACTCATTTCCTTCATGGATATAGTATTAGACAACAATTACATATATTACGAAGGGGAATATTACAGACAGAGTAATGGTGTGGCGATGGGAGCAGCGTGCGCACCCATGTACGCCAACTTAGTACTCTTGGATTGGGAGGAACAATATGTACACAATTCAACATGGATGAAGAATATTAAAACATATGTTCGATACCTAGATGACATTTTTTTGTTATGGGATGGAAATGTCGAAGAATTGAAGAGATTTATTGACTACATCAATGGTACGACAAATTACCTCAGATTTACACATCAGTTTAATAATAGGGGTATTAACTTCCTGGATGTGTACATATATAATGATGGACATACATTTCAATCCCAAATCCATAGAAAGGATACATATAGTAACGGGTACCTACACTTTGGTAGTGCTCATTCATACCAAGTCAAACGTAATATAGTAAAAGGCCAATGCATAAGGGCGGCTAGAATGACCTCAGTAAGGGAGCATATGGAAAAAGAGCTGTCCTTTATAGGAGGCCTATTTTTGGAGAAGGGATACCCTGTCAATATGATTAGAGATATCACAAAATATGTATCACAACAATGGGGGCTTCAATACACACCTTTATTGGGAATAGGGATAACCAAGAAGAAGGATAGAACAATTGATGGCGATGAATATAAAAAAGCATGTATATTCAAGTATGGAAAATATACTAATGAAATTAAGGGAATTCTTACCACAAATTGGAACATATTAACAAGTGACGTAACAATCAAAGAAAGGATACCCCATAAACCACAATTTGTTTACAAGGCAGGAAACAACTTAAATAGAATTATACAAATAAAATCTAATCAGAATAAAATGAATAAGGTGAGAAAAGTAGGGACTAAGAAATGTGGTCATTGCAATTATTGCAGATACATATTAGAAGATTTAAACATCACATTAAAGAATATCACACATACCAAAATCACATTTAGACATGGGAACTGTCTGACAAAACATCTGATTTACTTGGCTATTTGTGATATATGTCAGAACTATTATGTGGGGAAAACGGATCGTTTTTTCAAAAATAGAATCTATGACCACATATATTGTATTAACAAACTGGATACGAATAATGCTCTGTCCCGTCACCTCATCCATAGCCAAGGATGTAGTGGATTTAAATTTGGTATACTTGAGGTAATAACACCTAACCCTAGGGGGGGTGATATAAAATCATTAGTGAGTGAAAAGGAGATTAAATGGCAGCTAAGACTAGATGCAGCCACACCCCCTGGGTTAAATGAAGTTATTCCTACTAAACCCTTAGTTAAGATATAAAATATAGAATATCAAATATAAAATAATAGATTACCGATTGTTTTAATCCCTATCCATCAAGTTATGTGGAGGGTTGCATTTGGACCTTAGCATCATCAGTAAAAAACATATTTTGATGTCCTAATGATGTGGACACTTACATCTAGGGTACATCTTTGGACACTAGTAGCTATTATGGGTGGTGTTTGACCATTATTACGGAGCCAATATGGAAGGGGTGGAACATCTTTACTATTTTCAGTACCTTTGAATTTATGCACCGTATACAGATATCACTATTACCACAACCAACAGGTTGAAGTAACAAATTAATTTAAAATCAAATTAATTTAAACACTTTAAATATTATAAAGTACTATTATTAATATTAACAAATAACAACAGTGAATACATGTGTAAGAATGGATAACACAGTATGAGAGTTTTATTTCACCAGAATTTTATTTAAGTGTTTCATGGTAAAAAATCTTTTAAAACATATTGTACATAGATTAGGATTCATTATGCCTGAAGTAATTACAGTCATGGAGTTATTTTATGCTGATTTTAATTGTTAATATATGGAAGTATATATATATATTTCAAATAATATATGCTTAGTGCATAAATCATGTTTTAGTTATGTGAAATATATTGATTGTTATATTACATAAGGTAATACATCACTATACTTTTAAATAATGACAAAATGAAGCTCTTAAGCTAGATTGGATAATTGATGTAAATGGCGGGCTTTTAGGTATTTAATGGGGAGAATTTTTACTAATAATGTTCTGAGGAAGTCTAGTAACCTAGATGAAAGCGCTCAACCTCTGTGTAGCATCTTCGTTTTGTTGTGGAAATAAAGGAAACTATCCGTTTTGGTATCCAGTGTCCTGCTTTTTGGTGCATGTGCCGTTGTGCTTGTGCACTAGTTGGAGTATTCAGTTGTAAGAGGACATTTTTCTTCGAAGTTTCAAACATAACAGAAGTACTACTTTCCAATATTGGAAAATTTATGGAGATTGGTTGTCACAGACATATACAAGTAATGGACTATGCAGGACCCATCAAAAAGAGAGAGACAGGGAAACCAATTTATTCCTATCACATGGTCATGAAGAAAATGGCTCGTTTATTAAGCTGCATTTAAAATGTTCCCTGGAGGAATAAAATCTTTTCTGAACTACAGTAGGCAGCTGAACCATGAAAACATGGAAAGAGAGAGAAATGATTGTGGATCATCAGCAAACGATGGCAAAAAGAAGCTTTACCTGCAGCAAATAAGTGAAGGAAGTACAGAGAAACCATCACTTAACTGAATTATAAGAAATGGACAAAACATGTGAGAAGCTATAAAGTAAAAGTTTAACTGTGGGGAAAAAATAGTTAGCAACAAATATATTTTAATAAAACAGACTTCAATTCCTTAAACGTGAGATGATGGGGATGCAGACATTATGTAATGTGATGTTTAAACTGTGTCAAAATGCAGAAAATCAGCAAGTAAAGGCATTGTGAAATCATTCATGGACACTAGGGAAAAGACAGCAAGTGTGTCTCTAAGTCATGAGGGAGGGACCTACAGGAAAAGCAGATAACCTTAATGGCTGAGAGCTGGAGTCTCCCTAAATGTCACTGCAGTCAACTACTACTTATATCAATACATCACCATCTGTCTTGACTGCTCAGTCTAATAAGTGACTTGTTTTGGAAACAAATTAAGTTTTTAAGGTGTCGTAAAGGGAACTTGCCAGAACTTAATTGTGTGAAAAGCATGACAAGGTGAGTATAGATCTTAAAAGTCAAAAGGTGACCAAGATACTGCTGAAAAATAAAATTGTTTTAAGAAATAAATGCTGTTTGAAAGAAGTGCGATAAAAGGGCACTGCAGACTGAAAACAGAGTGGAAAAGGCTAAAGAATAAAACACAACAGTACATTGAACTTTGACTATAGCTGTATTTCTTTTAAGTATGTACAATAAAATGTTAAGATACTTTTACAGACTATTGAGTAATACGTTAAAACTACATGTTAAGGTTAAGTTAGATGAAAAAGTTTTCAAATGACGTGAGAACAGGGAAGATAGCACACTAACAAGTCCTCATCTCAGCCTCCATCTTGCGTGGAATATCAAGATGCAGTTTGTTGCTTTTATGCCTAAAATACTCACTGGAGCTGCACTAAAGTAATGCACATGTATCTTAAAAACATAAGTCCAAACTGCTCCTATCACCCTCAACTACTACGTCAAGTTCACAGCACTATGGAGATGGTGGAATTCTCCACCTCTGCTTAATAGTGTTGGACATCAGATTTCTAACATAAAAAACAATGAAAGGGGACTAAGATGCCTTGGCTCTTGTAAATTTATTATTATTTTATTTAAAGTTTCTTATTTGTTTAATTTAATTCCCCCCCAAAACTTCTCAGCATTTGACCATCAACTAGTATCAGCTCCTCTCCTCATTCAAGTCTACTGGACTTGCCTTAACCTCTCTCTGGCTCAACTAGACCCTCGTCAGGGGATGGTGAGAAGACTGAGGAAACTGGTGCAGCATCATGCTGCTGTTGGAGAGTGTGCCCTACCCCCACCTTACAAGCTTTTGAGCTCTTCACTGGCTGCCTTTGGGAGGTTCATGCACACTTTCATGAATGTGAACACTCTTGATCGCATGTTGTGCATAGCTCACCAGTCTTTCTTAATGCTGTTACTGCAGCGAGCCCAGGCAGCTTCCTTCCCCCACCAGGATGGGTGAGCCAATGTTGTCCTGTAATTACCATCCTCTACCTCCTGGTTCCTCCAGTGCCCGTGCTACTAGCCAAACACTGGTCATCTTGGACACAGTCTGGGCTTTGCCCCTCTGTGCCATACGTCTGGAGTATTGTTTGTGCAGTTGACAGTTTTACATTCATCAGTTCAGGATCTGAACAACCAGACTTTCAAATCTTCTTATTTCTGTTACCAGAGATTCATGTAAATGGGACTTGAGAATAAGCCATGGAATTTCACAATAAGCCATAGACTTTGCTTCTGCCACAAGCCTTTTATTGCCAGGTTCAGAGAGGATGAACTTTGTGCAAGTCTCCTTCGACATTAGCTCTTTTTCCCCTAGGAATATGATTCTTCCAATACCGCTGGGGATTTTTCTTTTTCTGAGCTCTTGGCTATGCAGACATCAATGCTGCAAACAGGTATAGCTGCTTATAGTATCAAAGTGGGCAACTCTGCCAGTCAATTTTGAAAGTATGGATGTGCTGTTGCCTAAGTGCTGCAAACATCCCTTGGACATATCCTTTTTTTTTTAATCATCTTTATTGAAATTATCATCACTTATGACACAGGCAGTCATACAGTTATATAAATGAAAATAAACAATACTGATATAGTCTTAATTACAAACATTATATATCACAAATAATCTTCTGTACAGTCATTGTCAATCTAGCATTACATAGCTCAGTCAATTCCTGTCTTCCCTTAAACCTTATTCCACCTCAGAAACATTATTCTGCATGTACTGTTTCCACAATGCCCCTTACACTATGTCCATAAGTTCATAGCAGTTTACTAGGCTAATGGCACTAAAGCCCTGACAAGCCTAGACATATGTATCCCGAGTTACCCCAGTTCTCAGTGGTTAAGTAAGTGAACTTTGCAGAGGTAAGGGTCTATGGTAGTTAATAACTTCCTCTGTCCAGGAAGGACATAGGCACCACCCCAGGACAGAATGCGGTGTCAACCATCCATTGATCTAGGTTGTGTTAGCAATGTGTAATTTTGCACCTACCCTTTTCCAAAATCCCACTTCCAGTTCTTTTATCCAAGTTACTACATTCACTACTTCACATAAGGTTGGTTTATACTTTGGCTTCCATTTTCTAGTTATTGATTTTTTTGACAACCACTAGGATTAAACTTAGAAAGGCTGTACTATGTATAGGCAATTCAGATTTTGTATCCCATCTCAAAAAAAATATTTCCTTAGCTACACCAGTTTGCTCACCCAGTATTTCTGACAGAGTAGTCTGTAGGGAGTTTTTTTTAAACATGACAACTCATTACACCCACATAGATAAGTTCAGAATTACCACTTTCTTCCCCATCACACCTCCAACATTTGCAATCTAACTGTAGAAAAATTATTTGGAATCTGCTTGGGGTATAAAAATATCTATGAAAACACTTCCAAGCAAAAATTCTAAATCTTCCAGACTTTGTCGCATATTTGGGAGCCATACATATATCCTCCTACTTTTTTTTTTTTTTTTTTTTTTGTGAATTGCTTATCCGATCTCTCTTCCCAATCTTTTCCCATCTCCTCTGGTTGATTGCTATAGTTACCATGCAATATTTTTATATGCCTTACTAATTATCCCTGTTATTCTGTTCCAGATTCAACTAAAAATTGTACCAGTACTGGTCTTTCACTTAGGATTCCCTTAGCCCTTTCTCTTTGCCTATAATCTAATAGGGAAGGCAGTCTCTAGCCTTAGGGCCACTAAGGGGAATCAGATCTCAGAAGTATAAAAAGTTAGAAGACAGTACTGACCATGGAAACAGTGGCTACAACTCTGTCAGTCCAAATATAATCTTGGCCTCTTCCCATTCTGTTACTTTCCCTCCCTAATCATTTGCTCCTAATACTTTGGTTCCTTTGCAAGTTTTCTCCAGTAAATTCCTGCCCCTCTTTCCTATTGTCCGCACCCGTAATTGCAGTCATCCCTATTGGCAGAATCACCTTTCTCCATTCCTGTGTTGGTTTAGTTATTAGAATACTTTGTGCGACTTTATGAATAGAATATCCTGTATGGCTATTGTTATTCTCCTAAAGGATCTATATCCAAAATCCCACTGTCTCCTTGTTTATTAGCCCCCTCCCAATTCATCATTATCCCTTTCTACTTTGAATTACAGCTTTCTGTTTCTGCAATCTATGGGAGCCTTAATCCACATAATTTTGTTGGACGGCTCTTGCTTACATGCTTGTCACTAAATATTCAACCTCTTACTTTACTAACAAGAGTTATTTTGTTGTGGATTAGACATCTGCTAAATCAGCTTTTATTTAAGTGCCTAAGTTTAAACATTTTAAAGAATAAGTAAATTACATAACTCTGAACTGATGAGAGCAAAGGCAAACTATAAAACATTTTATTTAAACAGTAAATGCGTACAATGTAAAATAATACTAATTAAAAAAATCCTAAAATAAAAAGGTATAAATCAGGAAACTGTATTTTAAAAAGTTTTAAAATGCAAACAATTTAAAGTTTCAAATATCAAAGGCATGTCACCGATGATCAATACATTATATTAAGCAACGCTACTGAAAATAAAGTATCAGCAAATTTGGCATACTCAGGACTATTCCGGGTCATTAGTGCATCTGTTCACATGTCTGTTATTGAGAGTAAAGTCTACATAACATGTAGTTTATTCTTCCAATTACTTCTAAACATC
Source organism: Protopterus annectens (assembly GCF_019279795.1). NCBI lineage: Eukaryota > Metazoa > Chordata > Ceratodontiformes > Protopteridae > Protopterus > Protopterus annectens. The sequence continues at coordinate 411,274,747 of NC_056738.1, read as the reverse complement.
ATTACTTCACTGGAGCACTTTATATAAAATAACTAAGTGCTACTTCAAGACCTGTATTTTTTTGCCATTTTATGTAGACTAATAATTTATATTAAACATACTCATAAATAAATTGCAATTATATCACAATGTGAAAGATGCTGAGAATAGGACTGTGTCACTGATCATAATGGAGCCGTTAATGAGTTTAAAAACAGATAAAAAAATCACCTAAAGAGCAAAGCTCAGGATGTGAGTTTTTAATCCCTTTGAAGAACATATCAGCAAAAAGTTAGGATCAGTAACCCAGTCATTATTCTTTGTAATACATGCAGAGTTTTAGCCGCCCCAATGTACTACACTATAAAACGTGTAAGAGTATGAAGTATCCGATAACTTTACAAGTGGTGAAACACTTCACACTACCACAAAAACAGCAGCAAGAAATAAAATGTACCTTATAGCAAACAAATTTAAAAGCTGACTCTCTGCTCTCTCATTACATTTTTTTTTTGAGACTGACAGCACAAAGTGGCTAAAGTTTCAAATTTGTCTGCAGGTTTTTTATGCTGTTCTCTGGTTACGCCATATGTATGGCAGTGCAAGCCTTTCTAGTAACAAGGTTCCCAAGTATTAATCTTGCTATAACAAGTTTGTAACTGCTGTGTTCTTATATATGAAACTTGATACAGAAAGACTATTTTGTACCAGTTTCAAAGCATAAGCAGTATGCTTCACATGTTACAATATATTCCACAGTAGATGGTTATGATGGAAGGCACCTATCTCCAACTACAAATCACAACATGCAGTAAAATGCTGAAACTTCTGAAATGTGCATAACTGCTTTCCATTTATGTCTTTGTGTTATCTGAAGTACATTAATGCATCAGACATGCATAGAACAAATTTGAACTGCAGTTTACATGAAAACAGACCAAACTAGGATGGCCATAGATGCTAGTATCTTTTATTCTGCAAGAGTTACGGTATAGGTCAACCAATGCAGATATTTCTCTGCATCATTTGGTGTTCAACTAAATCACAATGCATTTTCAAGTAAAACTTGACCATCTGTGCACTAGTACATTCAAATATAGCTTACTGTATAGTTTGTCTGCAGACAATATAACTACAACATCCTTAACTTATTTACGTTAATTTTTTATAGTTACTCATCCAGTTACCTGTGGAATGTAACTCCCTGCTGTCTTGACTCCAGTGTGTTTCTGGAATTGCATCCATATGCTGCACATGAGACAGGCATCGTGTTTACTGTCTGTGAATATGAAAATAAATGCATTCAGAAAGAATTCATGTTATCCATTTCTTGTATTCAAAATTTGACTCCGGTTCAGACATTTCTTTTCTTCAGCCAGTAAAGATTACAATCCCAGCGGATGCTTCCTTTTCTTTCATTGAAAGGTGAAATATTACCACTTTGAGTCTCAATAATACAAGTGTTTTAATAACTCATTCTTGGTTTCCCTCTCTATTCTCACTCTAAGCTTAGGTAGGTCATCTGGGTCTATGAAAGCACAAAAATGTGCTACGGTGTGCAGTACCAAGTTCTCAGACTTCCACAACAACAAACAAAATGTGACATGCAACCAGCCCCTCTCCTTAATGTTAGTGTAGCTATGCAGCAGCCCTTCTGTGGCTTCCTCCATAAGCTGCCCAAACACCTCCTGTTCTAGGACATAAAATGTAAATAGTCATAACATCATTTAATCTGGAAAAAGGGCCACTGAAGTAAGGAAATGCTGGAATTTCCTTTTCCAATATCTCACAGCTTAGCACATTTCTGAAATGGCTGCAGCTCCTGCGAGTTCCAGCCAGTGCATGTTGGGAAATCTGCATGCTGGAATAGGTGGGTGGTTAATGCCTGACATCCTTTGGTTGCCAATTCAATTCCTAGCCAGTAAGCAAGCACAACATGAAAAATACAAAAAAATCGTAAAATTACAGAACTCTGTACTTGGCTGGCTTGCAAGAAAATCCATCTGTAGATAATGCAATAAAAGGCCATTAAAGCACAGGGGAGGATAATAAGCACTCACAGACCAACTGATATAGTGGCCATGTTGTATCTTTCGGCTTTTCCCGATTAGGGGTCGCCACAGTGGAACTCCGGTCCGCTAATGATTGGCGGTAGATTTTTACGTGCCGAGTTGCCAGCTCTGACGCACAACCTTCAACGAACGTACGCCCATTCATGCATGTCTCCACACAGAAGACGCTTTAGCTGAGAATCGAACAGGACAACGTCTTACTGTGAGGCAACAATGCTACCGCAGCACCACCACCACCGCAGCTTGATATAGTGGCCATACATATGCTATATCAAATTTCAAAGGTTGTCTATGGTGAGTAACTGTTGGGAAAAATTCCAAGCAGTGAAAACAAAACCTCCTTAGAAGTCCAGAAGACTTGGAATATAGTCCAGTGATGCCAAGTGAAGGTGTGAATACAGGATGGAGGCAACTCAAATATCCACAATGAAGGCATTTCTGAATGAAGTGCTGGAATGTTAAGGCCAGCACCCCACCCACCACCATCATGAAGTAGGCTTGACAAAAATGGATTTCCCCAATATACAGATGGCAAAAAAAACAACGTAGTCAGAAATCCACTTGAACAGTGACTGCTTACCTACTACAAACCTTTTCCTACAGAGAATGAAGAAAACAAATGAGTTGTATTTCTCAAATCATTCATTCATCAAAAATAAATCCTGATGTGACAGTGCATATCCAAGATATGAAGGAACATCTTCCCTTGATTCTACCCCAGCAAGAAAACAGGAAGATAAACATACTAGTTTAAGGCAAGGTTTTGCTTTCAAGAAGAAATTTTAGTCTGAAGGAAGGAATGCCTAGTCCTTGTGAAACACCAAACAGTTCCTTACAAATACACGTGTACAGCTCCTACAGACAAGGATGACAATCAACAAGAATAGTATTTCCTAAGAGATGAACATCAGAGCTACTGAACAAGTAGATTAACTATGGGAACAATCATAGAAGGTTACTAGCCTAATGGCCCCAGGGCCCTTACAAGTCTATCCAAATTCAATCCACGTTCCCAAGGGTGTCTGGTTCAAGCATAAAATCAGCACCTGTTACCCCCTGTCCAATAGAGACACAGGTAAAACCCCCAAGGTATATCTCCACATACCAAGCCAAGCATCCAAATTAAGCTTAAATAGGGCCAATGACAGGCTTTGTCATGAATAGGAAGCTTGTTCCAAAGTTGGGGCAACCTCTATGAGACAAATCTGTCTCTCCAGCAAGCTCTGTTGATACCACATACCAGGTTAATGTCCTTTGAGCCTATTAATCATGAAGTTAAAGTCCCAAGAAGAAGAAAGGCTTTTCAAAACTGGACCTATTTAAGGGATGCTTAACCAGCTAGTGTGGGCCAAAATTCTGCCCTCTACAGATATGTAGAGATGTCAGAAAGAAACATGAAGTAAAATAATTAAGACCTAACACAAACCTGAGCCTGAAGTAAGTCAGGATTCTCCCACAAACTATTCAGCTGGGGCAGCATAGGATATCTCTCTGTCCAGATGTGGAAACTATCAGAAGAATGTCTAAGGGAAACGCTTTTTGGCAGCTTCAGTCACCTCAAAGATTTCCCTCAACCACAGAGGATCTAAAGGTACGGCTAACATCCCTAGTTGCAGCTGCCTGTCACACCAACAGACAGCAATTCCCTGGGTTTGCACTGAGACCGTTCATGTACCAACACAGAACCATGAACCTGAAACTACAGAGTTCTTGGCCATAAAGGGGCAACAAGGGCTAACTATTTTTTTTCCTGACCAATTTGCAGTAATGCATGGAATCAGAGGAAAAAGTTGAGAGTCATACAGGAAATTTTCACTGCCACAGAAGGGAGAACATGTCTCTTACTGAACTCACCAAAACATGGGAAGAGCCAATTTGCCATGCTGGGAAAACATGTGGAAGGGGTGTCCTAATCCTGGAAAATCCTGGCCACAGAATTTTCCTATCTTCAAGTTTCATCTTTGATACATATGTTCATAGGGGTATACTAAGCTAACGACCACTAGGGCCTTTACACACATAGCCATGTATCCCACAAGTTATTTTGCCTTAGGGGTTACTACCAGTAACCAGTTGTTGACTGTATTAAATTGGTGGACAGACTGTAAATCATATACACCACTAATGTTTAAAAAGACAATGGATGGTGTTACAGAGCTCAGACATGATGGCTGCCTAAGCCCAAAGCTCTGGACAAGACCTGTAGAAATCTGGATAAAAATAGTGTTCCCAGGGAGATAAAACAACTCGGAATGAAAGAGGAGTTAGAAGGAACAAAGGGATGAATATATGGCTGCTTTTGAAGCTGAAGATCAGGAAGAAAAATTGTGCACTTTGTTTGAAAAGGTAATCACAGTAGGCCATGATGCGAGTTATCTGAAACAAATGCTAGAACAGCAACACACAGAAGTGGAAAGCCTACAAGACTCGCAAGAAAATGAAACAGCAATTAAAGATGAGCTGTAGGAACAGATTCACAGAATATAGCAACTACAGACATAATAAAAACACAGGAAGAAAAGACGGATGATATTGAAAAGGGGATTCTGCTTTTCATTCTTTTGTCAATAAAGCCCACTGAGAAACTTCATCTGTGAATTATTTTCATTTGTTTGAAAGGAAAATGCTTGAGAGTCATAAAAAGCACAGGAACGGTCTAGAAGAATCAGGGGTATATTAGACATAAGCCAGAGTCTGGTGCGGAGAGATGGAGAAGATCAGGAGGAAGACTAGCAACAATAAAAATAGTGAACACATGGGAGACTATAAAGTATGAATCACATTTTTGAAACATGGCTTTGCATGAAAAAGTGGCAGAGAAAGACTGGAATTTGTTTACTCTGTTAAACGTGTAGGTATACTGTAAAGCATATACACCACTTTATTTCATTAATGTTTAGAAGAAGACTTAAAGGGAACAGAAATGTAATGACAAGTACAGCAATTTTTTTTTTTTTTTTTTAGTATCTGAATAAAACATATCATGATACATAAACTATATATTACACTGTAAAGCAGTTTTGTATATGGTGCAGTCAGAGTTATCTTTTCAGCAACAGGTATAAATGTTAAAGACATTAAAGGAAACAAGTGCTCTTAATTGAAATAACATAGGCTTTACACTATAATAAGATAAAAAAGCTAGGCAGAAACAAGTTTAAGTTAATATAATGCTGTGATCTTGGGCTGCTGTGGTGGGGATGGGGTGTAAAAATGTACTGACTATATCACATGTAAAATTAATATAATAATTTCCCTTGTTTTTACAAGAGTATGTGTCTAGATTAAGGTCCTTGGCTTAAGCAATAAACAACTTTATTCTGTTAGCATAAAATCTTGAAAAATAAAACAAGATTAAAGATATGAAAACGGTTTCTTGCATTGCATCTACAAATATATCAATTTGTTTTTTTTTCCATTAGCAAATACTCTCAGTGGGAGACATGAAGTCTGCAGCTCAAGACAGCTGGCCAGGGGAATTTTGTACATTGTGTTTTGAGTGAACTTCACAGTGGTTCCTTCATGCATCTGCAAAGTTATTTTTTTCTCACTGCTGACTAATTTTACATAGAGTCGAGCTGTCTGCAGGTGCAAGCAATTAATCTTGCAAGTCTGAACATTCTTTGCAGAGGGAAATGCAAAATGTAAAGGTAAAATGGCAAACAGTTCAATAAAAAGTAAAGTCTGAAATTACGTGACATGTATAAGAGATAGAAGCCTCCTCCGCACCCTCAACACTAATGTATTTAACAGAACTGTGCACAGCTTAGTTTTATTTGAAGGTAGCCAGTACACTTTTTTTGTAGGCTAAAATGTAATGTTTTCTGAAAGCATGCAAGCTGTTTTTCACATCTGGGAGGGGAATGCAGCTATAAGAGAACATACAGCAATCAGTGTTATGTGGGAACACAGTGTATAACATTAGCATGAGTAACCCTCATTTTAGATTAGGTTATAGACATACTGAAGAAAAACCAAACTGATGAACCAATGTAAACGAAAAGCCACCAGCCAGATGAATAAATCCAATTTCATAACGAAATAAACTTGTACGGCCTCAAAATGAACTTTGAAAACGCCAAAAAACAAACCACAAGTATACATAAGCGCTTTCGTTTAAAAGTTTTAAACTTCATCAGACAGTAAACTCCATTACATCACTTCCTTTTATAACCTTCACCAAATTCAAAAAAGTGCGCCAAATTCTAAATCAAATTGGAGCATGCTCAGTTGTAAATAAATGGAAGATAGAATTTTTAAGTTACCAAAAATCAAGGAATGCATAAATACAATGGATATGAACTAAATGAATGGAATTAATTATATTAAATACTAATATACATATTAAAATTGATTATGATAAATAAATACATATTATATTATTAATAGAAACACAAACTTACCCAATCTCTTAAAAAATTAAACTATACAAACAAATTTCACCCCCCCTTACCTATTATTTAATTTATACCTATAATTACCAATAATAGTATATACTATACAAAAAACATTTCATCCATAATTAAAATTAAATTAATTAAATTAAAGTCTCTGCGTCAGGAACCTATCCCTCCAGCATGTTTTGTTCATTGTGATGACAAGGTTTAGATCCCTACAGTGTGTGGCTCTGATGGATTGGGATTTCTCCAAGTGTAGCATGTCCAACAGCTCTGTGTTTGACATGGCCTTGTATGTTAAGCACAGATCGCCTCCGAGTAAACTATATGCGACAGAGTATAGCTGGAGTTTTATTAGTGGTTCTTGATGCAGAGAAAGCATTCGACAGAATAAGCAGGGATTTTAGGAGTATGGTAATGGAAAGTTTGCATTCCCTGATACAATAATGCTAATTAGGAGGACATATGAAGGGCTGGAGACAAGAATTAAAGTGGAAGTGTTCCTCACTGATAAGTTGTGTTTTAATAGAGAAACCAGACAGGATGTCCTCTTTCCCCTTTATCATTTACTTTATATTTAGTGCCACTGGCAAAGAAAATAAGGAACTTAGCAATGCAAAGATACATTTGGTATGGTAATCAAGAAAAGTTGGCATTAATCGGCAAACAATATTATTTTGTACCTGATAAATCCAGAAAAGGACATTTCAGTTTTGTGGAACATTCTGAGACAATTTCACGTCTTTTTGGGATATAACATTAATGAAGATAAAACAAAGGCTATAGCTGAAAATTAGGTACCCCCATACAAATTGGTTCAGTGATTCCCATATTTACAGGGACACTATAAGATGAAGTATAGAAGAGCATGGATTAAAACGTCTTCTGATTTAGCAGATAAAGATATGCAGGAACAGACTAAACAAAAGATAATACTAAAAATGAGAAAACTGAAGCTCTTGTTTATGGATATGAACAGCAAGACACAAGCAGTAAAAATGTTTTTAGTCCCTTCAGTTTTATGTATGGGTCAGGCATACTTTTATCAACCAAAGAAGATGTGGACAATAATTAATAAAAAGAGTTGATGGACTTTATCTCAGAAGGAAAGAGGGCAAGAGTTAAGTGGGGTAGGTTGAACCTTCCAATAGGGCAAGGTGGTTTAGGATTACCTGATTTAAAGGGATATTTTAGAGCTGCCCTTTTCTAAAGATCCCAATATCAGTTATTTTATCTATATTACAACATTCACTACTTTACATACAATTGGGTTTAGACTACGATTTCCATTTTCTAGTAACTGTTTTGTGGCAGGACCAGAATTAAACTTAACATGGCCTTACCAAGGCAATTCAGATCATGTATCCTAACTCAAAAGAATCAATTCCTTAGTTACACCCATTTGCTCACTTGACAGAATACTCTGTAGGGATTTTTTTTTAAGTGTACCAATTCATTACACTCGCAGAACATATGTTTCTAGTTACCTCTTTCTTCTCAATCACACCTCCAACATGTGCAAGTTATCTAAGGAAAAAAATTGTTGCGAGTCTGCTTGTGGTATAAAAGTACCTATGCAAACACTTCCAAGCAAAAATCTAAACCTCTAGACTTTTTTGCACATTTGGAAGCCAGACATATACCCTCCCATTATTTACTTGAGAACTGCTTATCCAACATCTCTTTCCAATCTCTTCTAACCTCCTCTGATTGATTCCTATAGTTATCGTGCAATATTTCATATACCCTACTAATTATCCCCTTTTTAACAGCAGCTTCTTTTCTAGATTCAACTAAAAACTCTACCAGAGAAGGTAATTGACTTAGGATTCCCCTATCCCTTTCTACACCTATAATCTAATATCGATCATTGATAAGGAATTTAGTATCTAGACTGCAGTCCAAATATCTTATTGGCCTCTTCCCACTCTTTTACCTTTCCCTATCTAGTTATTTGCTCCCAATACCTTGGTTCCTTTGCTAGTTTCTCCAGTAAATTCTAGCCTTGCCTATTCTCTGTACCCCTAACTGCAGTCATCCCTATCAGAAGAATCTCCTAGAACAGTGTTAGTCTTGGTGCAATCACAGAAGAGATTATACAACAGTACTGGTTACATACCCACTGCTTACCTATCCTACAGGTATAGCTATGTAATGCGTGTCAATCTTGTTCTTACGATATAAAATAATAGTTAGTGTATTTAAATTTACTAATGAATTGTAAGACAAGGATACAAGTAAAAAAATAAAAGGAGGTGTTTGTTTTGTCAATTCTCCCACAGCTGTATGCAGAGGCCCAATCTAGACCTTGTAATTTGCTGCAGAAGTAAATTTAATTTTGCAAACTATTTTCTTTGCACTTAGAATCTGGGTCCCTAATAACACCAGCTAGCCTAACAAATGTACATTATGTTTTTCTGTCTCCAAGTATGTTTATGAGTGTTCATATACAGACAATAACTGTGAATGCAAGGGGTGAGGTGAGTTGACAAAGTAGATATGCAACTATTGGAACTATATTCTTTCACAGGGTCTTGGCAAATGACCATTTTAGATCTGGAAATAAGACCTACATCTGTTTAGTGTCCTGTAAACTGGATTACTTTGATTACTTATCAGCAACTAATAAACAAATCCCAAATGCATCCTGCTACTGCCGGAGAACTTCTCTTTTGGGCATCAAGCAACATCTCACTTGAAATCTGAATATTGATTGACAAACTACTGACAGTAACAGTCATTCTAATGTCATTAATCTATATGGTTTCAGTCTGTTTATTTCAACTCCCACAAAGTACAACTCTGGTAGAGCCTCTACCTTAGAGTGGATTCCCTCCAACACCCCAAACAAAATCATCTGAATAGGTGTCTTATCAGATACCTTAGGTGATCACCTACAATAACATATCATAACCAAAAACAAAACTGGTACACCCTTGCTTGTAACATCTACTCCTTTAATAAGGACCAATTAATTATGGCACTAAATCAGTCATCTGGCAGCCTCTTCAAACCCTTCCCCTTGATGAAGTTGTAGTTCTGCTCCACTCAATTTTCATTAACATACTAAATGAACTAGCCCAATAATAAGTAAAGGAATCAAATCAAATCCTACACTCTGGCCCTCAAAAAGCACTACATTGCTCATGAGAGAGGGAGCTAGCCTGGAAAAAATGGAAGCAAGTTAAAACCATAGCTGACCATCAATACTGTAAAGGTCTCAGAAACTCTGCTAAAAATCAAATCAAAACAGATACTATATTAATACACATACAGCAAATTATAACAACTCCACAGTTTTTGGGACTGCAATCACCAGCTGTTTTTAAAACCCGTTATACTAATACAACCTACACATAGTTTATCTAACCAAACTGACAGCTTAGCTAGGGAATTCAATACCCACTATATCCAAACAGCAGCTTCACTTATTAATCCTTCAGCTCAGGCAGACTCAGGTTTCTGTCCTCCATTGTTAGCCCACAAAACAACTGTACTCAAATCATTTTCAATTTTTGCAATCAAAAAACTATTACTAACATTAAAACCTAGTACCCTTACTCCTGGTAACATATCATCAGAGTACTTAAAAATGGCTGCTGATGTCCTAGCCTTTTCTATCTCTATCTTACTCAACTCTCCCATCACTGAAAGCTATGTCGCAACCCTATGGAAAAGGTGGAAAATTTTCCTCTCCATAAAGGTGGCAACCTAAATGAGTTCTCAAACTTCATGCTTATAGACATACTGTCTCCACTATCAAAAATTCTGGAGAAAAGTATCTAGTTTCAGCTTTCTCAATGACAACTGCCTCCTTCCCCCAACACAATAGGGTTTCCATCCTTTTCATAGCACATGTACAGTTCTTAGTTTTATAAAACATATGTTAACCAATATCACTCTGGGAACTTAGTCTAAGCACTTTTTCTAAATTCACCCAAAGCTTTAGATATGTTATCCCATCAGAAATTGCTTCAAAAACTAGCTTGCCTAAGACTACATGAAATGTCACTATCTTGATTCTCCAACTACCTCTCAAATAGGCAACAGGCAGTAAAATGTCAAAATGACATCTTTCTTTCCTTGTCATTAAAGTGTGTGCCCCTCAGGGATCCATTTTAGGTCCCCTGTTGTTCAATACAGTCATTAATGATCTCCATCTAGCTTCTAAACAACCCATTATACAAGTATGCAGAAGACTCAACAATCCTCTTTTCTGCTAAAAGCATAGCTAAATTAAAAGAAGTCACCCAAGAGCCCTTCTCCACCATATAGGCCTAGCTGTCTGACATACAACTGCTCCTTAACCCTAAAAACAGAACTGGCCCTACTTAACTCAAAACATTCAATGGACTACAAAAATATTTTCAAAATATGTTTTTCTAAAGACACCAACATAGAGCTAGAAGCCAAACTAAGCTTCTAGAAGTCAATATTGAGGAAACCTTAACATTTGATCACCACATAAAACAAGCAGTAAAACACATCCACCAAAAGCTAGGTGCACTCTGTACAGTCATATAATATCTCAAAGATAATGCCAGAAAACTTATTGCTCAATCTCTTATCCCTGCACTACTTTATACTACTCCCATCTTGATTAAACAACAATACACTCAACTCTTACTCTTGGAACAGTGCTACAGTAAGGTGGTATAATCTTCAGTTAATTATCATTATAGTACCAGTAAAACCACAACAGGCACCCAAAGAGGCAGGAGGTAATCATAAAACACAAGCCTGTAGGTGTAAGCAGCAGCAGGTTTAATCGCATAAACGCCACACAATACAAAGCGTTTTCGCCTTCATTCATTCATTTAATATCTGAAGAAGTCTGGTGGACGAAAACGCTTTGTATTGTGTGGCGTTTATGCGATTAAACCTGCTGCTGCTTAGACCTACAGGCTTGTGTTGTATTATTACCTCCTGCCTCTTTTGGTGCCTGTTGTGGTTTTACTGGTTCTTGGTTTTGTGGCACCCTTTCCTTGGAGTTTTTGGATTATCATTATAGGACACCACTGTCTGGTTTAAAAAAAGAATTCAATGGTTAGAGACAAGGCATAACCTTTCACTTTCCCAACTAATCACTTTATACAAACTAATCTGTTATACACACACTACCTACAACTCTCACTAGTTTGAACAATATTCTCCAGCTTTATAAGCCAAGTTGACAGCCAAGATCCACTGACAACAACATGTTATTAAAATGTTACAAAAGCCAACAAATCAGCTGGTGACTCTTTGCTCTCTTTCCTTCCTGGACAAAATGTGGAACTTGCTCCTTCTCACTCTGAGATAACACAGTAAACACTAAACCTTTTAAAGCACAAACAAGACAATACCTGAAAGATACCTGGATCTGGAATTGCACATCTCCTAGATGACAAATGTCCTGCCTCTTACATTCTCCTATTCTTTCCAAGCACTTAATCCTCAGTTCTAGGTCCAAATTTTCTTCTTTGTTCTCTCCCTGTCCTTCCTTTTACATATCCTAAATCATTCTCTCTTGCCTAATCTTCTGTTTTCTCCTTTTCTCACCTTGTACCAAGTTCATTTCCAAATATGTTTCATAGTTCTTTACTTGATGCCACTACTAATTAACAATACCCTGTTTAAATGTTGTATAGTTGTTGATTACTTGTATACTTTTGTTTTTTATGTGATGTGATTTTTTTGGGCTTTTTCTCCCTGGGCCTCTGCTGAAGAAGGGTAGCTTTCTGCCCAGTTGGACTAGCCTAGTAAACAAATGCAATAAATAAACAAATAAATAAATAAATGGTCTCAGAAGCAAACAGGCTAAATTAACAATGTATTTGCCAAATGCCCATCATGCAAATGCAGTAACCTACATGATGTACACTATAGTCTGCATATTTAACTTTTGTTATTTATTACATTTTTAAACAGATAAGTGAAGTGATCCTTCCACCCTTTTCAGTTATGTCATGAGTCAAAACAAAAAAGTGAACGAATTGTAGAGTTATCCAAAAGCCCTTGGTGGTGCTGGTAATAAAACAAACCAGTGGCTAACAGAAAAACACCAGGTTGAACCAAAATCCAAGACAGAAATTTATTAAGCGCTTTTCGTTTGCTTGATAAGCAAACTTCTTCAGACAAATCACACACTACCACAATGCACTATTTAAAATACTTGAAACATCACCAATTAGATACAATCAATTAGTATAAATTGGAAGCAATAAATGCTAAAAAGGTGCATGCAGATAGGTTCAAGTAAAATTAATACATTTAACTTCAAATACTGCCAAGTTCCTTAAGGGATACGAAGAAATAAATAAGTGTACGTTAAAAATACATTAAAAATGGACTGAAAAAAATGTGAAAAATAAGAAAACACAGAAATACCCTAAACAAGGTATATTAGAAATGTATAAAAAATGCATTAAAAATTAAACATATCATTTAAAGTAAAACTTGACTAAACTTATTACAAACTTACAGAAATGTGTAGGCGTTGCCTAACACTGTGTAACCTGCCTACATAGAACCCAACCAAATATAAAAAATTAATGTGAAAAAATTAATTAATAAAGGCCATAAGTTACCCAATACATTTACTAAATCCCCACTGTTAACATTCCTTCATAAAAAAAAAAAAAAAAAATAAAAAGATAAATGAGTGTTTATACTATAGTATCAAATTAGAACTGGCCATTGTACTTTGTTAAAGGCACTATCTTTTTAAACTTAAGATGCTAAGTAAACTGGAGATGGAACAAGCTTCATTCAACCCTGGGGTGTGATACGCCTCTAATCTAATCTGCCAGTGTAATTCAAGTTCCAATAATTTGAGCTCCATTGGCCCACCCCTGATGTCATGGCCAACCTGGTCGATCGCAATGAATTTAAACTGAGGAGTTGGAAAATCCAGAATGTGCTTAGCAAGAGCATTGGCTTCCTTATGTTTTCTTATAGCGTACAGATGTTCATAGATACGTTCCCTGAACTTACGTTCCGTTTTACCTACGTAGTAAGCCAAGCAGTTTTGACACTGTGCTAAGTAAACAAGCATCCTGGAATTACAATTAGTCCTATATTTTAGTTTAAATTCACGCTTATTAATTATGAATCTATTAGATTCAATGATAAATTTGCAATAGTTACAAGATTGGCATTTAAACATACCCGGAGACCTAGTGGGTGGTGGTTTCAACTCAAACCAAGATTTTAAATTCCTAGCCTTCCTATATGTCACTTTAGGCATTATGCCTAATTTAGAAAACACCACAGGATCTGCCCTAAACAAGTGCCAGTTCTTTTTAATAATATGCCACAAGTTGGTACTATCCACAGTATAAGTAGTAATAAACCTAGCTAGGTTCAACAGAGGTGGCCTAGACTCGTTTTCGCCGACCACGTTGACCGAAGTTAATGGTGTTACTATTAGATCAACTTTTTTCCTAACTTGCAATAATGGTACATAGAAACTAGACCTCCTTTTCAGTGAAACTTTGCCAATTAGGTCCTCAACTAACTTGATGGGGTACCCTCGACTCATGAACGTCCTTTTTAGAGTTAAACATTCCTCAGTATAGTCGTCGTCCCTACTAATAATTCTTGCAGCTCTTACAAGTTGTCCCTTAATAACTGCACGTTTCTGTGTAAACGGATGACAACTTGTAAAGTGCAAGAGAGTATTAGAGTAAGTGGGCTTCCTGTGAATCTTTGCTATAAAACAAGCAGCCTCTGAGTCCTTAACTAACAGGATGTCAAGGTACGGTATCTTCGTGTCGCTAAAGGTTGAAGCAAACACCAAAAAATTAGTGGTGTTGTTAAGGTAGTTTACATACTCAGTTGCTTGAACTTCATTCCCATTGAAAAGGATGAAGATATCGACCAAATAGCGTGTATAATACGCTATGTGTTCCGTGTATGATGGATGGTTAAAAACTGATTGGTGCTCCCAGTGTGCCATAACCAAGTTTGCCACACCGGCACCACAGGGTGAACCCATGGCAACTCCAACAATTTGCAAATAATAGTTATCCCCAAACATAAAGAAATTTTTGGATAGTATCATATCCAGAAGTTCACCTACTAACAAGATGTCATAGTCACAGGCTTCCCTGGATTTCAACCTATCACATACCCACTCAACCGCTATGTCATGGGGGATACACATATATAGATCCTTTACATCAATAGTGAGAAGGGTCAGGTGATCCTGATACCGCAACTCATTAATTTTAGATATAAATGCCCACGAGTCTTTACAGATTTGCACCTCCTGTATGATGTATTTCCGTAATATATTGTCAACCACTTTAGCACAAGCATAAGTGGGTGAACCACGGCCATCAATCAAGGGACGCATGGGGGGATCCATTAAATTCTTATGGATTTTAGGTATACCGAAAAAGTACGGAAACCTAGGATAAGAAGTTGACATGTAATTAAATAAGTTTTGATTAATCCTACCCTCCAAAAACATCTCTTCAATGTTATCCTTGATGGCCCCATATGCTCTATTGATCTCACTTTTAGAGCTTAATGCATATGCAGGAGTGTCAAGTAATGATGTCATTATATAGTATAATAATAATGTATAGTTGTTGACTACTTGTATACTTTTGTTTTTTATGTGATGTGATTTTTTTTGGAGCTTTTTCTCCCTGGGCCTCTGCTGAAGAAGGGTAGCTTTCTGCCCAGTTGGACTAGCCTAGTAAACAAATGCAATAAATAGACAAACAAATAAATAAATGGTCTCAGAAGCAAACAGGCTAAATTAACAATGTATTTGCCAAATGCCCATCATGCAAATGCAGTAACCTACATAGTCTGCATATTTCACTTTTATTTATTACATTTTTAAACAGATAAGTGAAGTGATCCTTCCACCCTTTTCAGCTATGTCATGAGTCAAATAGGCAAAGACACTGAACACAAGAACAGAAAGATTAAAATAACATTTGTTAAGATTCCTAACAAGGATCTCACCCTAAAACTTCAGATGCCTGTTTGTATCAACAAATGTATTTGATTATTTCTGCAGTTTTGCATGGATGAAAATGTGGTCCCATCTCATCGCCCTCTTAACCTGGCTCATGCCTTTAAGACCCTTTTCTTGAATTAATAGAGCAAA
Source organism: Protopterus annectens (assembly GCF_019279795.1). Taxonomy (NCBI): domain Eukaryota; kingdom Metazoa; phylum Chordata; order Ceratodontiformes; family Protopteridae; genus Protopterus; species Protopterus annectens. The sequence continues at coordinate 411,259,193 of NC_056738.1, read as the reverse complement.
CTCTACCTGTGAAGTCCTTTTTCGGTTAAACATTATTCTCCAAAATGAAGTACTGACGCATTGTCTACCCAAAGAGCCTATAAAATTAGATTTGCTTGTTACTAACTGCTAAATAAATGTAGTAGCATGACTTACAACTGGAACTCTCATACAACACTGATAAGCTAGGGCTGCAATAATGGACGCTATTAGTGAATTTCTTGTAATAGCACTTTGTTGACCTTTTAAAATTTAAGAGAAACATGGGCACAGTGCTCACGGCTGTAGAGACCTTGTTAATACACAGACTATCTCTCACTCTAAACCCCCTGGTGAGGGAATGGCTAGAACATGTGGTTCAGCTGTCTGCTTGACATAATTGGTGCTTAGACTCCACAAACTCTGACTTTGGAGCATTCTCTCCTCTGCAAATACTTGCTTACTCACAGCCATCCCTTTACTTCTGAATCAGTATGAACACCTTGCTGAATGAAGCACATAAAAATTTAATTGTGTACCCTAAATATATTTCATACTTGTTAAGTTTCCAAAAAAAAAAAAAAAAAAAAAAAAAAAACAGCATCAAGAATTTGCAGAAAATTGTCCTATAATTGAAGCATGATGAAATAATCAGACCAATTTTTGAAAAAGTACACTATAAGTAAGAACAAGGGCGGCCACGGTGGTGCAGCGGTTAGCGTTGCCGCCTCACAGAAAGAGGTTCTCCTGTTCGATTCTCGGCTGGGGTGCCTTCTGTGCGGAGTCTGCATATCCTCCCTGTGGTCGCGTGGGTTTTCTCCGGGCGCTCCAGTTTCCTCCCACATCCCAAAGACATGCAGTAGGTGGACTGGACACTCTAAAATGGCCCTAGGTGTGAGTGTGTGCGTGTGCCTTCTGTGGAAGGTTGGGCGCTGGGCTGGCAACTCGACACCGTAAAACTCCACTGCCAATCATGAGTGGACAGATGATCCGCTGTGGCGACCCTTAACCGGGAAAAGCCGAAAGAAGAAGACACTATAAGTAAGAACATCAGTTTCACAGATAGGCAAGTATACTGCTGGATGCCTACTTGCCGGACGGATTCCTATTCAGATGCTCAAAGTAGGACATTTTTTTGTGAAAATGTGAGATAATCTGCAGCCAATGTAAAGGACTGAACATCACTTTTTTGCCAAAAAAAAACTTAATATTGTAGCATTGTATTTGCTTATGCAGTTCCAAATAATATTTAAGTGTTTCACATAACAAATAATTGTTTTAAGCCACTATTACAGGAAGCTTCTCAAATATTTATCTCATAAAATGTCACGACGTTTGCCATTTTTCATTTTTTTCCGTAAGCACAAGTGCCCAAAATAGGGTCTGTCCTGCGTAAAGGACAGGTGATAACCTTATACTTCGTCCATTTAAAATCCAGTACAAAATCAGAAAACCAGGACTCCATCTTCAAAAGTTTTATTACAACTCGTTTAGCCAAAAAGCAGAATAAATAATTCACATTAAGATAACATTTCTTAAAAAACCTTTACAAACATGTATTAATGGCATTAATTTTTAGTTAATGTGTTCATTACCCACTCACCCGAACGCACATTTTTATGACGGACAGTGAACAATTAAAAAAATGGAATTACATATATACCTAAACTGTGGTACCCAGAGGTTAAGAATTAGACAATGTGCAAACTTCAATTATACATCAATGAAAACACAAATCTTCCGTCACTCAATGAGCGTGAATAATTTAATCTACGTAAAAACACTTAATAAAGTGGAAATAAGTACCTGTATATGGGTATGACTCTAGTGATCTCCGACTCGACTGTAAGAAACGCAACATCCCTAGGATTCCTTGCAAGCCTCACACACGAAAGCGCCACATAAATGTTTACAAAACTGTAAATTTAGAACTATGTAAAAAACAACCAACACATCTCCAGCTGCTTTTGGATGTTTGCAAGTAACTTATTGGTCTTGCCCTCCACAATATGGCGGTAAGCCTTTCGATCATTATAGTGGGTAGTAGGTGGGTGGCTTTTCTTTTTCTTTTAAGGGACTCACCGCCTCCTTTAATCCGGGCTCTATGATAGAGTTTGCGCTTGCGCTTTCTGTGAAGTTTACTGTGTTTTAAAATGGCAGGAGATGGTGTAGAGAAAGGGGCAAAGGAAGCTGGGATTAATATGGGTGAGTGAAGGAGTGGATTGCTGTGTAAGCAAATTAAATATATAAATTGCCAGCTGTGTATTAGTGTTAGATATATATACGCCAGGTGTGAATATTTTGTTACCTAGTTTTGTTCTGTCCAATTTACGTCCTGTTAGGCCTAAAATAAAACCTGAGGATAGTTGTGCCTTATGATATGACTTCTCTAGTAACACGTTGTCTTTTTGAGATTGTCATGTAGTTTTTCGTATAACGCGTCTGTAAAGTAATACTTTTATTTGATTGAGCTATTACTGTTAAGTGATGCAACAAACGGCGATTTTTTTTTTGTATTTTTCGTTTGATTTTGCTTAGTTAGGATAGAAGATTAGCGTTCTCCAGACATGGATAAGTACAGTACTGTACCAGGTTTCTTTTAATGGGTATCAGCTGTTGTCCCTTGCAGAGGCAGAATTGCACGTCAGAATAGCTTTGAGTGGGGTAATGAGTATTTTTGATGGTCTTCTGTTGTGTGGATAGAAAAGTAAATAATGTATAAACATTGCTTTTTAAGCTTGTACTTTTCTGAATACTATATTAGTTGTGTATCCAGGGCTGGTGTAAGCATTTTGGGGGCCCCAGCAAATGTCAAGTTGGGGGCCCCTTGGGCACTTTCAGTCAAGTAACCCCCTGTCACTGCCACCACTTCTATCCATATTTTTAGTTCATGCTGCAGGCTTTTAGGAGTAGTACACACAGACTGATCAGTAGCTACATTACAACAGGCATACATACCGCACTGTGTTGGCCCATCTCACAAAGGGATATTTTACAGTTACTGGCATTTATGTGTAACAAGGATACATTACACGAACTCTATGTACAGGGGAGAACTAATGTGCAGTGGAACCCTAGGCACTGCTTACTGTTTCAGCCCCCGCCAAAAAAAAAAAAAACACACCCTCCAGAGTTTTCCCTGTGTTTCCCCCATGTTGGGCTTCCCACTTATGCACAATACTTTTTTTTTTTCTTCCATTTCTCACATATTACTTTTTTTCTTCAGCTTTTTCAAGAAACAATAACTTTATATACGCTCTAAAGTGCTTTTTAAGTTTATTTATTTCTTTTACCCAATGATGGCTTGAACAGAAATGATGATTAAGGAAAGAAATTCAGTATTGCTGTTCAGCTTTAGTTTTCCTTCTGTCTTTTCAATATACTTCTTTTGACCAAGACAGCACAGTAATAACCATTTAGGAAATAACTCAATTAAGCTGGTGCCCCCAGAAGCTAGAGCATTTCCCAACCTTTTAATCCAAAAGTGGCCTAAACAAAAATCGTGAGTAAGAAAAAAGAATGCCAGTCTTATTTTTTTCAATGAAGACAAGTTGTATCCAAGGCTTAAAATTCAAAGCTGACAAAAATAGTAGCTCAAAATAAATTAACAAGTCAATTGTTGTGAGGATACACAGATCATGTGGAATACTGTCTGCCTCCCTAATCCTCCCAAAAAGACAGTCACTGCTTATGCAACCCTCTAGTGTTAGATTGGGATGAAAGCAGAGATTCAAATGGCCACAGTCCTATATTTCAAGTGACTTCTGAAATACATATACATAGCATGCCTTCGATCCTAATCCCCAGAGGCAACCAACTGTACATGTGCCTGATGTTTGATTGTGAGGAAAGTGAGAATAAATAATGATTGCAATAATGTATTCTACTTTGCTGCTCCCAGGCAGTACACTGCCCCTACAGGAGCTAAAGGAACTTTCTTTGTATACCTCTGAGGTCTGTTAGAAAAGTAAAGGAAATAATAACTACACAATCCCCAGCACCCTCATAACCTACAGTAAATTTCTGTACACAAACATCTGAGCAGGGATGTTTTGGAATGTTTGTGGTTGAGGACAAAGGCTTTTATCAGTTTTATCCTAACAGGGTCATATAATAACTCCATTCAGGCTAGAGAGTGCAATCAGAAAATGAAAGCATTTTTTCCGTCTTTTTTCCTCAACCAAAAATGGCTTTTTTGGGGTCACCACAGTCAAGGATGATTAAGGGAGCCTCCTGTATCCATTTATACAGTTTGGGGGCCACCAGATTCCTAGAAGATCTGTGTGTCTGAATGCTCTGTGATATATTTTATGCCTTACATTTGAAATGTAATCACTTGTTAGCTACATTTTTATTGATAGCCTGAAGAATGTGTGTATTCCAGCATTATTGGATATGTGCATTGATCATAATCTGATATTTTTTACACACACACACACACCACAACAATGCTGATTTTTGTACTTATTTCAGCAAGTACATTGTACAAAACTAGTACTACTACACAAGCTCAGTGACTGCGTTTAGCAGTCATCAAACAGCAACAGGGATAAGTCACTTTTATTTATCCTCAGTGGGGAGTAAATTAATACCTATCACTATCCTTGATTTCACAGATATTCCTGATTTTGTCTCATAATTTTGCTCTGTCGCAATAAATCCAGTCATCAGAGTTTTGTACTTATTGTCTAAAAATGCATGTTGATGCAAAATGTGTTGTTATAGTAACTTTTTAAATGAATTAGAGTAATATATAAAATGTGTTCCTCATTTTGAGACTTTATTATGCTATTATTTTTATCACTGAACAGAATTCTTCAGCAAAGATGTTGAGAGTTACAGTATCAGTTCTGCCAGTATGTATAAAAACCTTGAAAGAGAAACCATTTCTGAAGATTAGAAGCATCAGCTCTTCTTAAACTCCACAGTTTGCAGTGAGATCAGTCTCCTTGGGCTGCTGATCTCTGTAGTGCTTACTTTGCTTATGTTTATTACATCTTTGTCCTAACAGGGTCATATCACAGTCCTGTTCAGGTTAAAAAGTATAACTGAAACTTAATACATTTTTTCTCCTCATTTTTCCCCAACCAACAGTGGTTTTGTGGGGCCCCCACACAGTCATTGATGATTAAGGGGCCCCCTCCAGCCACAGTTATTGCAGGTACCTAAAACTGGCTATGTTGTTAATTTTAGTGAAGAGGATGTCCACCATCAGGGCTTAACCTAGGCCGGGGCATTATGTCATTGGTAAAATATTTAATGAAATTGTAAAGCTTGTTACTTGACAAAATACTGTTACTATAACTAAAGATGTTTGAATTTTGAAGGAGGTAAATGAGTTATTACTTTACGTGCTTTATTAACAAGATTGCTGTACTAGCTTTTGTTGGTTTGACAGACGTTAAAAAATATCAAGATAAGATAATTTGCTGTGGTTGGGGGCCCCCCAGGACCAGGGGGCCCCCAGTGACCGCAGGGTTCGCTGGTGCCTAAAACTGGCTATGTGTGTATCCTATTTATTACACGCTGATAAATATTGGGGAATTGTGTGTGTGTGTGTGTGTGTGTGTGTGTGTGTGTGTGTGTGTGTGTGTGTGCGTGCCTGAGCATATACAGTGGTGTGTGGGGCAATTGCTTGTAAATATGTTGAACAACAGTTTGCTGTATTTTTTGTGTATACACTTGTACGTTGTGCACATGAGTATTGTATGTATCGGGCTATATGTATGGGTTAGGCTGTATATTGTGTGTCAATATTTGTGTGTAACATCTTTAAGCGCACATTTGCAAATCCATATACGTAAATGTTTGTTTGCTGGAGTTCTGCAAGGTGGTTATGTTTTTATTGCTGTTCTCTGCTTTGAATTTTTTACAGATCTCCGTTATTTCACACAATAAACAATATGGTCAGGGGTTAATTCTGAATAAGTTAATGCACTGACAGTGATTATACTTGTGAAGTAAATATTTTTGTTTTGTTTACAGTTTTTTACCGAGTAGATAAGTTGGTCTACTGACCCCTTTCAGTCATGATCTGGGTAATGAAAACGGTAAAAGAAAGTGGATTTTTTACAATGGCAAATTTACGTGTGTGTGAAAACATTGTATAATGCAGAACAAAGAATTAACCCATGAAGTATTCAGTAAAAGTACTGTATTCATATTTACATAAACGTATAAACTTGTGTTTGAGGTTGACTGATTTAATAAAGTAGTAGTGTCATAAAGTTATTCAAATGTTGTTATGAAAGCAGGTGCACTTAGGTTCTTTATGTAAGCATTCCTTCAGAGATGTTTAGATTGATACCATTTAATTTATTTTTCACGTCATTTGGGAGTCGGTTCCACAAAGCAAGTCCTAGTTGGGAGAAGGTTCTTTCTCCTGTTGTGTTTTTGAGTTTGGATAGGGATGATACAAGTAGGCGGATTGGACACTTTAAATTGGCCCCAAGTTTGAGTGTGTGGTACAGGTGAACTATTGCGGCAGGGCTAGCCACCCAGTGGTGTAAATGAGGTATAATCGAGATGATTCACTGTTGAAGTGACAACACCCCTGCCCCATGTGCAAAAATGGGAAAAGGGGTTGAAGATGGATGGATAGGGATGATACAAGAACATCATTCTGGCCGTTTCTTAGTATATAGTTAAGTAGTGTCAATGGTGTAATAGGTAGTACACACACCTTTGGTGCAAAAGGCTGCGGGTGTTATTCCCACACCAGGAAGATAAATTGCTGACACAGCAGTGCAGCATAAGAGTGGTGCATTTCCAGTGGGACTATAACCTGGTCAACAAAGGATAAAATAAGAAATAAAAATAAAGGCATTGTACTGAAATTGTACATTTTTAAAATGTATGCTTGTATGTAAGGCATTGCAAGTGGTAATAAGTACATTATAATCAGATTTTTTTTTTTTTAATGCAAAAGCAGGGGGTTAAGGTGAAGCAGCCCCCCCCCCCCATGCAGTGCATTGTCTTTTGTGACTGTTTGTATTGCACTCTTAACTACTACTACATTTTTATCGTAATCATTCTTGATTTAAGAAATTGGCAGAACTGATGCTATGATTGCAGATAAAACCCTATTCCGTGGGTCAGAAGTAGGAAGCTGTCACAGTACAGACTTGGGTTGCTCAGTCTTTTTTGTATGAAGTAAAATCGGCAGCTGATGGGATGGGACCTTCATTTATAAGTAGTACAGTTCTGTCACTTAAGAAGGTGTCTAGTACATGGGAAGGTTCCTACTTCCCACTTTTACTTATTAAAATTTTTCTTTTTGTTAACTAAGATAGTTTTACTGAGTGGTACCCATTTTTTGCAGAGGCCTGAGGGGTAGCTCAAAGATAAAACATTATGCTGCAACAGCTACATAGGTACTTAATAGACTTATTCTTGCATAAGTCAAACAAATGTCCAGCCCTCAAATGTGTAATCAGCTCTGGCTCTACAACCCAAGTAGAAGTCCTAAGATCTGCAGATAAATCTCAAAATACAGCGGGGGTTGCAGTATTCTCAAAGATCCACCCCAGCAAATTAAAGAACCTCCGAGATTAATTGTATGCACATGTCTGTAGTTAAATTTTTGAGATGTTTGCAAAAATAACTACATCTTGTACTTGGAAATAAACTTGTGAAGTATGTTTTTGTACAGTAAATAATAAATTCAAATTTTTATTATCTTGTAACTGTCTTTTTTCTCCCTGGACCTCTGCTGAAAAGGGGCTATTAATTTCTAAAAGATTTTTGTGTTCATCTTTTCTTCCATAACTATTCTGTATGTGTACATCTGTCAGAGCGCCATGATCAGTCACATGAAAGCAAGCAGTCATTCTTACCATCTTCACAAGAGTGGTTCCTCAGTAAATCTTTTCCAGTTGTGATCCCTTTCAAAGCTTCCTGATATCCATTACCTGCTTCTTGATCATTTTAATTACGTTTTCAATACATAGAATAGATTTAGGACCCAGTTGTGGTTCAGACACTACACCACTACATCTGGCATATTTTGAGAGCATCTTTTCACTCGCACTGCCCTTGGCACTGGTCAGTATTGATCAGTGCACTGCCCCTGGCACTGGTCAGTATTGATCAGTGCACTGCCCCTGTAAATAAAACTTGACTGTGGCCAACTTTTTGTTGGTGCTACCCTTCTTGACCTCTCTAAAGCATTTTATATAGCTGTCTGTACAGGCAGATGGGGGATCTTAAAAGGTTGTAGTCTGTTTCTTCATGTATTAAGATGGTTTTTTATACTTGTAAATTTGCCTTGGAGTAATTTCTAATAAAAAATTCCAGGGTTACCTAGTATCCCAAGTTTTAATCTCAGATGAGACGGCTTTGTGGTCCATCCTTTCCAATGAGGGTGTTAAGTTGCAGGAAAGTGCAACATTCCCCTATGTTGGTGAGGACTAGTCAAGGATGTTGGAATCCCTAGTAGGTGTTCTGACTAGCTGGCCCAGGGCATTTGTGTTGACAAAATCTAGGAATCTTTATGCCTGAAAGTTTAAGGTTTTGTATGCTTCCTAGTTCATAGTGAGGTAGTTCTCCCTCATGAGTATGGTGTTGGATTGAATGGAATGTGGCTCAAGTTCATTTTAACTAGTGTGGGTTTCTTGGGTCATAAGGGGGATGTGTAGCTCTCAAAGCTGTGGTAGGGACCTTCGCTTATGGTGAGTTATACATGGAGTAGCTGACATGTCGTACTGCTTGACCAGCCTTGAGGTGTGACTGTTTTTGATGTTAGTTGTCACCTCCACCTTCTTTTCCCTTTCTGTGCAGCACCTGGTCATAAATATGTGGAAGGCATTATAGTCTTGCACTACCAGGCTGCTCTCTGCAGATGTAAACCATGCCTCAATAACTACACAGATGTCCTAAGGTTGGAGAGCTAGCAGGATGTGGAGTTAAGATTCCTGTCATTGAGCAGTATCACCTTTAGATAATTTGGGGTTGGCTTAGCTATGTTGAATGGTCTATCTGGTTGGCAATGTGTCGTCCACCATCTTAGTGCTTTTTTTTTTTTTGTTAGGTTTTGGCCAATATTCAGAAGCGTAGACCATCCCTGGTAAAGCTTCGTGGTATGTCAGCCATATCCTTCCAGGCTGACAATTCTTGTATCTCATTTGAATAACACCAAAAACTAAGCTAGTTGTTAAAAACTGGTCAGAGGTACACACATATCGGCATGGGGGCGCAGAAGAGAGCTCCATTATGTGTTTCTTTTTGTAGTCCAGGGAAGTAGGTCTGTGGTCATTTACTCCAACGCAGACTGTGACTGAGTTATACTAGTACTTGTGGCTCAGTGACGTGTGTATGTGATCTGGTAGATCCTGTCCTCTGATAAACAGCTGACCGTAATATTCTCCTTGCTCAGCATGGCGAATGGGACCATTGTGTGCCTCACAATGAGCCTTCTATGACCTGAATGTTGTATTGTGGTGGTGGTATGCCTTATGGAGTTAGCCACTGAGGCTGTGTGTGTGTGCTGGAAGGTATTGCTTTGATAAGTGTTTTTGAGGCTGATGGTGCTTATTTAATTACTGCATCTGGGAGGCCTTTGTGGTATTGTTTTGGGTAGGTTACTTTCAGCATATGTGGTTCTAAGTATTTCTTTGTAGTGTCTGGTAGATGGGCTATTTTTTCTAACAACCTGTTTATTTGTAGTGACTATGTAAGCACTTTTCCACCAGAGACAATGTTCAAGTCCATCTCTCTGATACTGTTTCAGATTTTGGGAATTAGGTGGTTGACAGAAAATGGGGAGAAAATTTCTACATTTTCTCAGGATGTCATCTTTTTACCAAACTGTATATAAATAGAGTAGGAAAATGCAGATCCATGTTCCAGCTACAGGATATAGTGGGTTATAGGAAGAGTGATACCAAGGGGGTTCTATGCTCCTCTGTGTATCCACTCTGAACAGAGACAGATTTCCTAGAGGGCTATAAAAATTGCAATTTTAGCCTATTCTCGTGAAGCAATAACCTTTTCACTGAAACCTGTTCATCAAGCAACTGTGCCCAGGAAGTCTTAGGGGTGGAAGTTGGGATTCTAGGCACCTGTAACTATGAAGTCCAAAAATAAGAGGGGATGGGATATGGGATATTGCGAACACTACAGAGAGAGCAGAATATAAATGGATACACTGTTTTAGATCTGATGTTCTTCCAGGGCTTAATAAAACTAACAGTATTAAACCCATTTTGAAACTAAGACAAGCATATGTTAGAATATTATATTTGTCTTATCAAGTATCCTAGGTTGTAATGAACTGTTTTTAGTGTACTAATAAATTGAACATAGTGCTTTAGTAAAGCTTTTTAATCAATTGGGTAAATGTCCTGGGAGTGACTTGTTTAGTTAATTATTTAATTATACAATGTGTTTATGATCTATGTTGTGTGATTGGCTGGTGTTATATATTTATTCTGTGGTTTTAATGTATTGATTCATCCTTGAAAAAGAGTTCAACTCGAAAGCTTGATGTAATAAACCCTGTTTTATATGGATGGTCGTGCCGTGCCTTTTGTTACTGGATTTTAACACCTGTAAGTATACAGACCACAGTAACCAAGCAAAATGGGCTCCTAAGGTTCTTCAGTGATTCTCGGCACAGAAAAGACCAGGCTACAGTCCCCAAAGGACAAGCCTAACTTTTTTTCTAAATTTGAACCACTAAAATGTTTCCTTTTCGTGTCGTTTGCGAGTCACCTTATTCTGCAATACGTAATCCTTTGTCAACCCTTCTAAGTAATCCCTGTTGCTACTTTTCACATCTCTCTCTCTCTCTCTCTCTGTTTCTTTAAATTCCATTCTCATTTATCCCCATTCATTAGCTATCTTTTTCTAAAGAAATCTCTGCTTTGCTAATGACTCCTGAATCTCCCATTCCTTAAAATACTCTTTCAACGTAAATGGGAAGTTTGTTTTTTTTACTTCATTACCACACATCTTTTATCTTAGTTTTATTTGGTGCATGATCTGAGATAGTTGGATGTGTCCATGCTGCTGTGAAATTTAACTTCTATTCAGGGTTGTCTGTTCTTGTGCTTTTGGGAAAAATATGTAAATTCTTTAGTTTTTCTACTTGATCCACATCGTCCATACCAGATATTCTAGTGTATTACTTCAGAGGTTTACCTTCCAATTTTGCAGATGTAGTTCCAGTCCCCACCCATAAATAAAAATTTATTTGCTAGCATGCGGGCAGTGTACTTCTAGCCAGTAATTGACTTGTACCAAAAGTACAATTTAACTGGCTCCCTTTTCTCAGTTTCTGTTGTCACATAAGGAGAGCTGGAAGTAAGCTCTTGATCAGTGTGCTGCAATCTTGGACATCCTGCACCAAAAATGTATTTGTTTGCTAATTTCCAAGATTGCTGCACACTGATCAGCAGCTTAATTTTAGCTCTGCCAGTGTGAAAAAAGAAACTGAGAAATGAGGTCGTGATTTTTTATCAGCTTGAGTAAAATTCAGTTGCAGGCAAATATGTACACTGCTTGAGTGGCAGCGAAGAAGAAATTTAGTGAACCTGGAAGAAAATCAACCAGGAAAGGTGGAGAGAACTCTGGATGGCAAGAATTTTTCTTTATTTTCAGCATAAAGGAAACAATCAAGTCAAATGTACTCGGATGATTAAAATAAATGAAACATTTAAGGAGTATATCAACTTAAATAAAATACTGGAAAAAATAGAAGCTTTAAATACTTTTTCCAGTGTTACAAAGTAAAATGCCATTGAGAGGGACAGAAGTACATGAGCTGACTAGAAGCAGCAAGAACACCTTGGACTTTTGGGCTTGAACCACAGTCTGGTGTTGGCGAAACAGAGATGAGCAAGAAGGACCCGCAACGGTGAAATTGGTGAGTAAATGGAAGACTATAAAGAATCAATATGGGCCTGGCACCCATGTCCCTTATGGACAGAGGTAGCTTATACATGTCTGGCTTTAAAAGTCCTATTAAGACATCAGTATTCTTTTGGGGAACCTTAGCTAGGCTTGGGCTCCTCGGGTCGTTAGCCTAGCATCTTGAAGTACGGCTTTGCAAGAAAAAGTGGCAGAGAGAAACTGGACTTTTGACTGTTAAACTTGTGGGTGGACTGTAAACTATATATTCCACTTTGTTGTTAATGTTTAGAGGGGCACAAAGTGTTGGGGAGTAACTATAAAAGTAAAACTATTTTTGTTCTTAGTATTTGTATAATGTTATAAACTGCATTAAATATAGTAAAGCAGTTTTGTGTAGTGTGTAATCGGGTGTTTAAAATGTGGGAATGAGTATTTTCAGTTACTATTGTATTTGTTAAAGATATTGAAGTAAACCAGTATTTTTTGTCACAAAATTATAGGCTTTACAGTACGAGAATAAAGTCTGGATAAAAACAAGTATATTAAAATGCTGTGATCTTGAGCTTTTGGGGTGGGGGACGGTATAAACGTGCACTGATTTATATTGTATGTGGAAATAAACTTTCTCTTAGTTATACAAGGGTGACTGTCTAGATTAATGTCTTTGGTTAAAGCTGTAAATAGTTTGACATTATATATATCAAGTGGGCTTGACAAATGGGACTAAATGAAGAAAGCCTTGAAAAAAAGCTACGTTTCGTATATCTGCAAAGATGTCGGTTGTTTTTTTTCCCCATTACCAAATGTTCAATGGGAGTAAAGATGTCTGCATTTGAAGGCAAGTGTACATTCTGTTTAGAGTGAACTTTACAAGGTTTCAGTGAATTCTTTTACATAGAGATGAGATGTCTCCAGTTGTAAGCAATTAATCTTGAAAGTTCTGAGCATTCCTTGGTAAGGGAAATACAAAATGTAGAGGTGGAATTATAAGCAGTGAAAAATTATCTGAATTTATGAGAAGTACGAGATCTGTCTTCCTAACTGCCTTAATTCTTTTAATGCACTTAATAGAATAATGTACAATTTAATTTAAAGATTGCCAGTACACTTTTTTGTCTTGGAGCTAAAAATTGTTTTTTACTGAAAACGTACAAGCTTTTCACATCTGGGAACGGAATAGATGGCTGTGTGTGTAAGTGGGAACACAGGCTGTAGCATGCTTGTTGGCATGTGTAACCTTAATTTTAAGTTGGGTAATTCCTGTGGGTGCAGCTGTTCATTTGGGGCAATTCCTCTTTGAAGGGTTCTTCATTTTTTTTTTGAAGATATGTGGTTTGTGTTGTCTTCAATGTTAATAGGGGGATTGGGGTGTTGCATGTTTTTGTTTGAGGGTTTTCGTTAAAAGCATCGAAAAAATGTGACTGGTTCATATGGAGGTAAGAACTGTATAAAATCAGCTGCTAAAGATTAGTGTGTGCACACAAAACAAGTTGGAACTACACATTCAAAAAAAACATGTGTAATCAGCGGGAACAGTAGCTTTTTATCATAGTGGTTACATTGCCTGTGTTATCTTGGCATATAAATGGCCTGTTTTTTGTCAAGGGAGGATTACTTTGGCATATAATCAGTTTTCAGTGGGGAATATTACTTTTAGATATTGAATGTAACTTGATTTGCAATAGTGAGGATGTTTGGTGGGGGGGCCTAGAAGGGAAAATATAACCAAAAGAGGGTAGATTTCTGAAGACTTCTGAAAGCATTTGATATGGAAGATGCGATTTAAGTAGTGGGAACTTGTATATTTCCTAAAGTACAATAAATTGGCTAGACTAGATTGAAAGAAACATGTACATTTAATTAAACCTTGACACAGCCATTAAAAACTAATATAAAAATGCCAGGGTACTGAAGTAAAAATGAGACGCTGCCTGTTTCTCACCTACCTGTTAAAAGAGAGGAATTTAAGGAATGGGTAGTGGAAACTATTAGAGTCAATAGGCAAGATAAAAATATCTTCAGAAGTTATAGCTAGTGAGTGGGATAAAATGGAGATTAAAAATAGGGCAGAAATAAGACACAGACCTGGTTAACAAACAAATCTGAGGGCCTGACAAAGGTTTACGCATCCCAGAGTAATGGGAATTTCTCAAAAAAAAAAATAAATAAAAAAAAACGGGCACAAATGCAGAGTGCTAAAGAGAAAGTAAGGGAGTATTTGAATAATATTCATGTGTTTAGAAAGATTGCTGTTAAGCAACTGTAATAACTCCAGAGCACACACACTTTTAACACAGCAACTTATGCAAAAGAAAGTAGAAAGGGTTGTTGCCAAACTTAGGGAGTCTATAACAAGCAAAATTAATTGCAGATCCTGTAGTGGTATTAAGGATATTTCGGAAGTTTTATGAAAATTTGCATAAAGCAGAGGCATGAAAAAGTGCAAATGGAAATATTTATGGAAGACTTAAGTGTGACAAAGTTAGAGGTAGATGAGGCTGAACAACTAATGCTTAAGGTAGTAGGAGATGAGAGAAAAATGGTGATGTGTAAGCAATCTTGAGGAAAGCCTCCAAGAACAGATGGTGTTCCTGTGGAAGTTGTGAGGGAAGAAAGTGATAAAGATCTGGAAGATTGTGTTTATTTTAAAAAGGAGGAGAAGTGCTAATGTCTTGGAAGAAAGCTTTGATGGCTTTATTACCTAAAGATGGTAAAGTTAGACCAAGCTTCGTATTGATCCATTTCAACTTTAAACCATGATTGTAAAATATTTACCTTTGGTTTAGCTAGTGTATAAATGAGGTGTTGCCAAAATTGATGGATATGGATATTGTGACTTTGTGGAGGGGAGGCAGAGATTCGACAACATTAATACTACAGTGATGATCCAGAGGGAAGCGGAATGTAAGCTGTTGTTGATGGGTCTTAGTATGAAGAAAGCTTTCAACTGGAGTAGATTGGGATTTTGGGTAGGGCAGTAGAAGCATTTGCATTCCCTGATGCAATAATATTTAAATAGGAGGGTATTTGATGGAACAGAGGGAAGAATTCAGTCTTCCTCGTTAGTGTAGTGGTGAGTATCATTGCCTGTCACATGGGAGACCAGGGTTCGATTCCCTGATGGGAAATTGTGATTTGGACAGCGCAGCGATAGTGTTGTCGCCTCGCAGCAAGAGGTTCTCTGGTTCGATTCTTGGCTGGGATTCCTTCTGTGTGGAGTTTGCATGTCCTCCCTGCGTTCGTGTGGGTTTCCTCCTGGTGCTCCAGTTTCCTCCCACATTACAAAAACATGCATCTGGAGCATTTCTCCCTGGGCCTCCGCTGAAAATTGGCTTTGTTCCAAGTCTGACTTTCCCAGTTAATAAATGTTAAATAAATTAGTGGGAGGTTTCATCTCTGGTAAGCTGTGTTTGAACAGAGGGACCAGAAAAGGGTGTTCTCTTTCACCCGTTTGTTGCTTTATATGTACCGCCATTGGCAAATAAGAGACTCCGAAATACAAGGATATAATTGATATGGTAATCCAGAAAAGTTGGCTTTATTTGTAGACATTTTTTTATATGTGATAATTACAGACTGACATTTCAGTATTGAACATTTTTGAAACAAGTTTCAAGTCTTATCGGGATATGAAAGTAAACTAAAACAAAGGTTATCTTTTATTTATTGACACTTGTTGACCAGGAAGTCCACTGGCTCAGAGCTCTGTTTTCAAGAGGCCCAGGGATAAAAGCTCCAAAAAGGTACAGTTGCACCCTAAACAAAGTTACTAAAATTAAAACAGTTTACAAAGATTTGTACATATTCAGTAGATTATACGTTAAGGCAAAATACAGTTTATAAAAAGAAACAAAGTAGGGCATTCAGTTGAAATTTTATCTAGTAGAATTTATAAATCCTATTTAAATATTGCTTCAGGGAATGCAAATGCTTCTGTTGCCCCTACCTAAGTACCATGTTCAGTCATAGCCTTACCTCAGGCTTTGTGCTCACTGAATGGCGCACAGTGACGGTCATCCCACTCCACAAAGGGGGAGCCACCACAGACCCCGGGAACTACCCATTCATTAGCCTGACGAGCCTGGTCTGCAAGGCTATGGAACGTATCATCATGGAACTTATGAAGAATGACATTGGTAATCTCCAAACTCTAGACCCCACCCAGTTCGGGTTTGTAAAAGGCAGGTTATGTCTCCTAAACCTGATGGACTTCTTTGAAGCGGTCACCAAAGCCGTAGATGAGGGTAAGGTGGGTCACACCGCCTATCTAGATCTCGCCAAGGCTTTTGACACCATACCCCACTCTGGAATTATAGATAAACTCACTAAACTAGGTATAAATCCCTGTGTCACAAGATGGGTTGCCAACTGGCTCACTGATGGAACCCACACTGTGAAAGTAGCAGACTCCAAATCTGACTTCAGACCAGTGGAGTACCACAGGGTTCAGTCTTGGGTCCTCTCCAGTTTGGTATTACTTCTCTGAAGTACAGACTAACACAGAAGGTCTTTGGCTAACGAGGATTGCAGATGACCGCAAACTAGGGGCCATAATCAAAACTCTCAACTATGTGGACATCCTTCAAAAGGGCCTCACTGACACACATACCTGATGTCAAAGCCATGGCCTCAAGCTGAGTGCCAAAAAGTGCATTTTTTTTAAATTTATTTTTATTTATTTTACATTTGTTAACCGGGATGGTCCGGCTGGATACTTGTCCATTTTCAGCGGAGTCCCAGGGAGAAAAGCTCCATTTACATATAGAAATTGCAAATTACAAATATTAGGAACATAGCACTTAAGTTATAGGCATTACAAAATAGATAATCCAGTAAATTGAGGTTATACATACAAGCTGATTGTAGACATAGTACATCCATCCATCCATGAGGCCTGAGGCATACTTTTCAATTAAAAGCAGTAGTTAAGATAACATATTACCTTGGGTTTAAGAAATTATATTTACACAAACAATACCTAGAGTAGCTAACATAAAGGATCTCATTGGTTAAATGAAGAGAGATGGACGGGCAGGGGATATGTGGGGTCCTAGTCCGGGTTGGTACAGGGACATATCCAGTGTGATTTGAGGTGGCTTTTAAGTTTGTGTTTAAATATAGTTGGTGAAGACTCTAGGGTAATGTCAGCTGGTAGTGAGTTCCAGTTTTTACCGACAGAGTTGGCGAAGAGGGAGTCGCCTGCAGCATGGTTGGATTTGATCGTAAGTTCTAGGAGTTTGGTGGATGAGCGGAGTGTTCGGTTGTTTTTGTAGGGGCAGATTATGTTTCTTAGGGCTGGGGTGGTGTCCGGATGGTGGAGGATTTTATGGGCAACTTTGAGCTGGTTGAGCTGTAGGAGGTGGGGTAGTTCCAGCCAGCCCAGGAGATTCAGGTTCTGGCAGTGGTGGGTACGGTAGGGTGAGCCAGTTGGAAGTTTAGCAATGTGGTTGTAGCACGATGACAGTTTATTAAGATCGGTTTTACTCAGGTGAGAGGAGAGAGGGGAGGCATAGAGAAGGGTAGATAGGAGATGGGAGCGGGCATTTGCAATTCTAGCTTGCGGGGTGAGGAATGATTTGATCCTGTAGAGACTACCGAATTTTTTATTGATAGTTTTTATAGTTTGATGTGTGCATCAAACCTGAGGTTGTTGATCGTGACACCCAACAGCTTAGTTTGGTTTGCTGGGGAGATGATGGTACCATTATTAGCTGTTATGTTGAACAGTGTTGAGGTGGTCCTATATGTTGGGGTGATGTCATCCCTTTTGGTGAAAACTCTGTACCCATGAACTACCACATAAGCGGTAGTCTAACACCGAAAGTGTGATAAGAGACCTTGGGACACAGGTGGACAGTAGTCTCTCCTTTTGATAATCACATCGCCACAGTAGTCGGGGAAATCCTTCTACGTGACACATTTCATCACAAAAGGTTTCTCTTTCAGGAAAAAAAGGTCATTGTTCCCCTCTACTCATCACTCATTAGACCCATTATAGAATACCGCGCCCCTTTTGGTATGTACCTCATAAGGCATCTACAACAACTGGAAAGGCCGCAGAAATACTGCACAAAGAGGATTACTGGCCTCAAACAGATGCCCTACGCAGACGGTCTCAAAAAAACTCCAGCTTTACTCCGTCGCATATCGTCTACTCTGAGGCGATCTCTGCCCAACATACAAAGCTAGCTCATACCCAGAGCTGTTGGACATGCGCTACTTAAAGAAATCCCAATCCTTCCGAATTACATGCTTTAGGGACCTAAAACAAAGCATGCTTTAGGGACCAATAAACAAAGCATGCTGGAAGGATAGATTCCTGTCCCAGAGACTTCCCATACTCGAACAAACTACCTATCCTATATCAAACAAAGCTCCTCATTAACACTTTTCAAGAAAAATCTTGATTGGATGGGAGATAGGAAATTCACCCCGGGGATCACTTATGTGGCTCTGCTCAAAAGGGGCTCAGGAAAATAATTTTCTTGGGTGGTGAAAGCCACAGTACCTTTTTGGCTAGGCTTGTATAGGCCCTAGGGCCAATAGCTTAGTACCTACCTATGAACCTGTAATATGGCAGAGAAAGGTATTTGCCTTTCTTGAGTTTTTTGTGTAAAAGTAAGAAGTGTATTTTAAGGCGGTTTGTTCAGGTGATTGCAGGTATATTTAAGGTTGTTAAGGTAATGTTTTAATGCAGATTTAAAAGTTTTTGTAGTGTCTCTATTTGAGTAATTGAGGGTGGCAGAGTGTTAGAGTTTGGCTACTGTATGGGAATAAAAGCATTGCCCAGCTCTTTTGTTGGGTTTAGTTACGGTTAGGAGTAGTTTGTTAGAAGACCTTAAATTTTTGGGTTGGAGTATGTGTGTGTGTAACACAGCTTGAAGAGAAGGGCAGTAATTTTGGGTTATATAGTAGTTTTGTGAGTATGAGTGAGTTAGGTGTAAGTAAAGATAATGGGGGAATTCAAGCCAATTTAAAGCTTTTAATGGCTAGGCAGTGATCTGTGTGAGTTGACATATTGGTAGCAAATTTTGCAATTTATAGTAGCATGATTGTAGTTTAGTCATGATTGATGTGTGTAGGTTAGTGAAAATGGGACTACTATAGAGGAGGGAAGGGAGAAGTAGACTATTTGCCAGTTTTGTTTTGGTGGACATATTTAGGAAGATTTTATGCCTATAGAGCTTCCCTAGTTTGAAGTGGGTTGTTTGAAAATCACATACTCACCGCAGTCAGAGAGTTTGTCATCAGTTGTTATGCCTAGTAGTTTGGATGTTTTAACAAGCTCATTCTCAGTATTTTTTTGTCAGAGTATTTTAAAGTCAAGAGTTGCGGGTTTAGAAGAGAACTGTAAAAGCTTTGTTTTTTTGGGATTGAGTAGCACTTGAGCCTCACTTAGCCATGATTTTATAGATGTAAATGCTTTTTGAGTTGAGGTATGGAGTTCTGAGAGGTTGTTGGAGGATGTGATTATGGTCAAATCTTTTGCATATCGGATAAGGATACTTGGTTCAGATGCTTTGTGGAGATTAACGAATATATTAAAAAGTAGGGGCCCAAGAGTAGCCCCTTGGGGGAACTCCAGTGGTATTGGTTAGGTATTCTGATTGTTTATTTTGCTATTTGACAGACTGTGTTTTTTATATTGTGAAGGTAGCTTTGAAACTAATATGTGGGGAGCAGTATTGAGACTCAAGTTGTAACAGTAATTTATGGTGGGACACTGTATCAAAAGCCTTTGATAGGTCAAGCAAAATAACAGAAGTTAATAGACCAGCATCAAGAGCTTTGTTTTACAGTATTGATGAATGATAGTAAGGCTGTGGTAGTGCTATGTGCTGGCTGAAAAGCATGTTGTGTGGGTGACAGTAAGTTGTCGGTAAGATGCTTAAGCAGTTCATAGTGTATACACCTTTTGTAGGATTTTTGACAGAGGAGAAAGAATAGAGATATTGCAATAGAGGTCATTGGTGTTGCCACTTTTATGCAGGGGAGTTATGGTAGTTATGTACCTCCATTCAAATTTGGTTTAGTACTACCTGTTTTTATGGGTACTTGAGATTTAAGTTTTTAGGAGTATTGATTAAAAAGGCTTCTGTAATGGCAGCTAAGAACGTGGGAAAATACTAAACAAAAAATACAAAAATTAAGAAACTGGAAGCCATTGTTTATGGAGAGCAATAAGCGGTAAAAATGTTTAGTCCCTTTTGGTGTTTTTTTTTAATGTATCGGCCATGCATACTTTTATCAATAGCAAAGTAGTTGTGGCCGGTAATTTGAGTTAAAGGAATTTATCTGGGAGGGGAATAGGACAAGAGTTAAGTGAGATTAGTTGATTCTTCCATTAGGTCAAGGTCATTTAGGATTAAGTGGTGTTAGAGGTATTTTAGCGCTATACAGTTACGACTCGTATACTTAACACTCGCGGAAGGTTATAATTCAAAATGCAAAGGGTTCATGATAAAGCAAGGGGGAAGCTCAGAAAATACAGAGGAGGCATTTTGGATGCATATTCTGAAAGAGAGCAACAACCATACAGGATATTGTATTCATGAAGTAGCAGAAAGTGTTTTAAGAGTGAGGTCAGCACACGAAAGAAGATATTGCCAATAGGGATGACTGCAAGTAGGGTTATAAAAAATAGGCAAGAAGGGGCTGGAATTTACTGGAGAGAAAACTGTCAGAGGAACCATTATATTGGGAACACATAACTAGTGGGATGATGTAAAGACAGTGTTTGGACTTCAAGCTGCAGTCTGATCCCTAAAGAAGTCAAACAAACAGCAGAGAACCAAACCAGGAAGTAAATGCACACACAGCCAGGAAATGGAGCAGCTTGTTGTGAGTTCACCAAGGCAGATTCAGTAAATCCAGGTAGGCACCAAACGAATTCAAATAATTCCTTTATTCAGAACCACAGAATAATAACACACAAGCGCTTTCGCTCAGAGGAATTCTGAGCTTTATCAAGTGACACCATGCTGTTGAATCAGGTGTCTTATATACCTTGAAAATCCTAGGTTAATTAGAAAGCACTACCAATTATCATTTTAAAGAGACTGTGCACTATTCCACATGCTTAAAAATTCCTTTAAAACAAAATATAATAGATTGCTTAAAATAATGCATTAATGCATCTGTCACTACTAAAAATGCTAATAGCTTAAAAATAAACAAAACATTGTGTACTGTTACCATAGTGTTTAACTTTGTAATAAAATTTGCTTTGTGCAAAAAGTTGCACTTCTTTTGAAAATTGGGATAAGATGGAGTGACTTGACGTACCAACTGTTGTTCGTGTAAGTAATAATAATATAAGGCTAATGTCTAGTATGGGTATGACAATATTTTCCTTTTCTTGGTCTTGTTGACAACCCTGCTGGAAAAAGAACACTATATCTTAACCAAGTTAAACTATGCTGTACAATAGGTCTTTCCTTAACATAGACTTTGTATAGTGTAGCATTAAGTGAAAATCATGCCCATGTGCAGTACTTGCCATAAGTAATTGTGTGGGGAATGTCAAACTAAAGTCTTGCCCTTCTTAGTTTCAATAGCGGCTTGATACTGATCAAACCGTTAAGCCCAGGGTCTCCCAGCATCTAACTTTAATTGCCAGAGGAGTTCTCGATATTCTAAAGTTGATTCCCAATCACCCCCCCTGGCATCAGGCTTAACTTGCTCCAGTACCATAAATTTCAGTTTTATGTTTGGACAGGTCAGGGAGTGCTTATAAAAAGCGTTGGTTTCCTTCTTTTTGTTTATATCATAAAAATGCTCGTATATCCGCTTGCGAAATTCCCTTTCCGTTTGCCTACATAGAAACTGCTGCATGTGGTGCAGAAGCCTAAATAGACCACCCCTTGCTACCACATGTGAAATGGCCTGTGGGGTAGATTTTAAACCTTCTAGATGGAATGGTGATACTTTTTTCTTCCAAGATGGCATGGCATGGCATTGGCTACATGCCCCACATTTAAATGTTCCCTTTCTTGCTGGGTTAGTTTTCCTTGTAATGTTCTGCTTTTTCTCAAACATTTCCTTGAGATTGGTACCCCTTCTCCTTACAAATGAAGGTTGGTCAGGCAATAGCCCCTTAAACTCTTCAAAGAGGGCAAGTACAGGCCAGTACTTTCTTACAGATTCCTCCATTTCCCTTGAGTGCAAAGAGTAGGTGTAGATAAAACTGTTCTTAAATTCATTGTTGATAACTGGAACAGAGCTTGCAAAAGCAAGGTCGAGGAGGTAAATTCCAAAAGAGGAACTGTCTATCCACCCCTTCTGGGTAAGGGAACGGGCATACCAGCCAGCTCTGTTCCCGTTATCAACAATGAATTTAAGAACAGTTTTATCTACACCTACTCTTTGCACTCAAGGGAAATGGAGGAATCTGTAAGAAAGTACTGGCCTGTACTTGCCCTCTTTGAAGAGTTTAAGGGGCTATTGCCTGACCAACCTTCATTTGTAAGGAGAAGGGGTACCAATCTCAAGGAAATGTTTGAGAAAAAGCAGAACATTACAAGGAAAATTAACCCAGCAAGAAAGGGAACATTTAAATGTGGGGCATGTAGCCAATGCCATGCCATCTTGGAAGAAAAAACCTTCAGAAGGTTTAAAATCTACCCCACAGGCCATTTCACATGTGGTAGCAAGGGGTGGTCTATTTAGGCTTCTGCACCACATGCAGCAGTTTCTATGTAGGCAAAGCGGAAGGGAATTCATAGCGGATATACGAGCATTTTATGATATAAACAAAAAGAAGGAAACCAATGCTTTTATAAGCACTCCTGACCTGTCCAAACATAAAACTGAAATTTATGGTACTGGAGCAAGTTAAGCCTGATGCCAGGGGTGATTGGGAATCAACTTTAGAATATCGAGAACTCCTCTGGCAATTAAAGTTAGATGCTGGGAGACCCCCTGGGCTTAACGGTTTGATCAGTATCAAGCCGCTATTGAAACTAAGAAGGGCAAGACTTTAGTTTGACATTCCCCACACAATTATTTATGGCAAGTACTGTACACATGGGCATGATTTTCACTTAATGCTACACTATACAAAGTCTATGTTAAGGAAAGACCTATTGTACAGCATAGTTTAACTTGGTTAAGATATAGTGTTCTTTTTCCAGCAGGGTTGTCAACAAGACCAAGAAAAGGAAAATATTGTCATACCCATACTAGACATTAGCCTTATATTATACTTACACGAACAACAGTTGGTACGTCAAGTCACTCCATCTTATCCCAATTTTCAAAAGAAGTGCAACTTTTTGCACAAAGCAAATTTTATTACAAAGTTAAACACTATGGTAACAGTACACAATGTTTTGTTTATTTTTAAGCTATTAGCATTTTTAGTAGTGACAGATGCATTAATGCATTATTTTAAGCAATCTATTATATTTTTTTATATATTTTGTTTTAAAGGAATTTTTAAGCATGTGGAATAGTGCACAGCCTCTCTAAAATGTTAATTGGTAGTGCTTTCTAATTAACCTAGGATTTTCAAGGTATATAAGACACCTGATTCAACAGCATGGTGTCACTTGATAAAGCTCAGAATTCCTCTGAGCGAAAGCGCTTGTGTGTTATTATTCTGTGGTTCTGAATAAAGGAATTATTTGAATTCGTTTGGTGCCTACCTGGATTTACTGAATCTGCCTTGGTGAACTCACAACAAGCTGTTCCATTTCCTGGCTGTGTGTGCATTTGCAGTCTGATCCCTACCTATCAAAGTATAGGCAAAGAGAAAGGGATACGAGAATCAAGTAAAAGACCCGCTCTGGTAGAGTGTTTAGTTGAAGCTAGAACAGGAACTACTTTTTCTAAAATAATAATTAGAGCATATAAAATATTGAATGATAACATCTTTTGATTGTTTCTTACAGTTGGAAAAGATTGTGGAGAGAGACTAGAAAATTGATTTTACAGGATAACAGTGGGAGGACATATGTATGGCTTCTAGGTATGCAATGAAGACTGAGTTTTTAGGCTGTTTTGCTTGGAAGTGTTAGCAGATTATATATTTTTATACCCCAAGTAGACTTCAAAGAAAAATTTTCCTTGGCAAATGTTGGATGTGTGATGGTAAAGAAGGTGTTGACTGGGAATGGAATATATGATGTTATGTTGTCCTATCTCACCTTCATTCTTACTGGTTGGGTTCGGAGCCGATCCTCTGCTCCAACTCGGCCGTATACTATAGCTCGAAGTCTTTCTTTGCTCGTGGCTGAATACCTGTCCCATGATGCAGTTGTGTAATTCCCCAGATCTTGTTTGCCACTTAACAAGGTCAGAGGCTCTTCATCTTGGCTGTGGCTATGTTTTTGAAAGTTTACACTTTTTTTCTATTTGTTTGGTTGCTCTCTTGGAGAGAGAAAGTTCGTGAGTAGTATTTTTAAACTTTCGGTGCTCCCCTACTTTGAGATCTCCCATATTACAGGGATCTCGCTCTCCTTCCATTTCCTCTAAATCCTCCAAAAGCCTATCTGATGAGGATGTGGATATGGTGGTGCACAGACTGCTGAAGGCGCTGGCAAAACTGTTTTTGGCGCTGACCCATTCGGTTTCGGAGCTAACAAGTACTTTCATCCATGATTATTCCTCCTCCCAAGCCAAGCTGGAACATCTGAGATGGAATGCCATGTACCTTTGGTTGTAGATTCTTCAGTTCCGGGACCTGCTTTGGGGATTTCGGAACAGTTTTCTGCTCTGACATCCTTGGTGCTGTCTGGGGTGTCTAGGAGCCGAAGCTCACAGGTCTGTTCTGGGGCGGGGGGGGAACGCTTGGGCCTGAGCTTACCTCTTGGAGCTTCAGCGCAGATTAGCTCGGCTCCTACTTAGGGTTCAGATCCGGTCTTCTTGGCACCTGGGGTTCCTTCTGCTGCTTTGGAACTGGATGTGTCCTTGGAGCGGGAGGGATCTGCTTTCGAGCTGATGAGTGTGCTGTCCTCGCATATAGCTCTACACACAGGTACTGGTATTCCTTCCTCTAAAGCACTGGTGTTTCTGCATCACCCCATCCACAGGACAGTAGAGATTCAAAGCCTCAGGGAGCCCCATTGGGTGAACAACACTCTTCTGAGACCTCCCCAGAATACCCTTTTGAAGAGGCACCGCAGAAGAGAACACGCAAGAGGAAGCATCTTGACTCACTAGATGAGTCAGTCACCTCTGACACCGGCCTCTGAGATCGAAGGGTCCCCACGGTCGCCCTTTGAAGATATCTCCTTTGCGGCTATCTTAGAAATACTGAAAGAGGGGTGGCTGGAAGCCCATCAACCCTTCTGAGGAGTCTGTACATGAAGGCCTTCGGATCTCGACCTTCAAACTCCTGGCCTTGTGGGTGTTGCCGCCTTTTGATGAACTAATGGAACTAATTAGTTGAAAGGAGTGGGAGTCGCTGGATGCTATGGAACCAGTTCCTTGGAGGCCAAATAAATTTATAACGGCACCAACTGACAAGGAATTTCTCATGAAAGGCGTCCCAGTAGATGGTATGGTGGTGGCAGCAGCCACCAAAATTTAACTATCTGAAACGTCCTAATTTGTCCACCCACCGAACAAAGAGTCTCAAACGATGGATAGATATGGGAAGTGTGCCTTTTTGTCAGCGACTTTTGCTTTTAGATTGCTGTGCTACCTAATGCACTTCACTAGATTTCAGAGAGCTCTCCTGAAAGAGTTCGGAGGTTCTCTTCAAGGTTCACTAGCTGCAGGGGTCGCAGACAAGGTGATCTGTCTGCTATCTACCTTAAATTCTGTAGTTAACTCCGCCATGAGGCTGATTTCCTGCACAGCGGATGGAGCGAGTAGGGTGGTGGGTTCAGGAGTTTCCCTAAGGAGACGCTCCTGGATCCCCCTGTGCAACTTGCACAGTCTACTTTTGTCAACGCCTCCTTTCAGTGGTTCCTCACTCTTTGGACCCATAGTTAGACACACTCTCTCACCAGATGCGAGCAGGCAGGAAAAAAACTCTCTGCCATTGAAGTATGTTTTTCTGTGCCTTTCAGACCCTATCCTAAGGGTCAGAAGGGTGGTAAAATGTGGTTCAAAAAATCCCAGGGAGGTACCAGGAATATCCCAGACGCTCCACCCAGTCAAAGGGAGCAAGCAACTATAGAGATTCAAAAGTTGCTCTACAAAAGAGTAATCGAAGAAGTCCCCGCAGGCCAAATAGGATTCGGAACTTACTCATGATTCCTTTTAGTGCCAAAAAGAACATGGGACTGGAGACCCATATTGGTTCTCTGCATACTAAACAAATCTGTAAAGAAGTCCAAGTTCTGGATGGTGACACTGCAGTCAATTCTTCCCCTTTTAGAGAAAGACAATTACATATGCTAGATAAACCTCCAGGATGTGTACTACCACACAAAAATGGCCAGGCCATCAGAGTCACTTGGGCTTCTGGCTGGGAGCCAGTCATTACCAATTCCGAGCTCTGCCCTTTGGTCTCACTACAGCTTCCAGACTGTTCACCAAATGAATGGCAGTAGTAACGGCTCACTTGAGGCTGCAAGGATTTCATGCATTTCCATACCTGGACGACTGGCTCCTGACTGCCACCAACAAGCATCTACTAGAACAGTCAAGAGATGCCACATTACAAATCTGTTCTCAATTAGGGATAGTAATACATTTAGAAAAATCTGCCTTGTTGCCATGTCAGCATATTACCTTTATAGGAGCAGAGCTAGATACATTCTCTGTGATGGCAAAGTTACCAGCAGAAAGAGTTTTTGTACTCAGATCACCGATCTCCTGCCAAAGACAAACGTAACGGTGGGAACAGTTCTAAAAATCCTAAAAACCATGGGAGCTACAGTAAACCTAGTCCCCTTAGCCAGGATGCACATGAGAATTCTTCAGTGGCTCCTTTTTTCTCAGTGGTCCTTACAAGAACTCCCCATGTCTCACCAGATCAGAATTAGTCATGCAAGAAGGGTCTAAGGTGGTGGCTCCTTTCCAGTCACGTGACGTTAGGTTGCCCCTTTACCCCACAACAACCTGTGGCAACAGTGACCACGGATGCCTCCCAGATAGGGTGGGCGGCGTTATCTGGGAAGGACAGTCCAAGGCACATGGCAGGAACACGAGGCCCATTTGCACATTAGTGTTCTAGAGGTGAGAGCAGTGCTCTTGGCATTGCAAGCACTTCAGGACTCTCTCCCACTAGGAACAGTTGCAGTCCAGACCAACAATATGTCGGTGGTTTGGTATATAAACAAGCAAGTCCTACCCCCTTTGCTGAGAGGTACTCTTGAGTGTGGCAATGAGCAGTCTCTTCCCAACGCTTTCTGATATCACGGTGGACTTCCCTGGGATATGCGCTAACGGACAGGGTCAGCAGGGCAATTTTAATGCCTCATGAGTGGTCCCTGAAACAAGAGGTAGTGGAAAGGATATTCCAAAAATGGGGTCAGCCTTGCTGCAAACTCTTTGCCACTCCCATGAATGCTAAATGGAGCAGCTACTTTCTCTGATCCCGCCTCTGCGGGAGTCACCAAGGGACGCACTTGTTCACGATAGTCCCTTGGGACTTCTTTATGCTTTTCCACTTTTTCCTCTTAATACCCAAAGTCATTCAGAAAGCCAAGTCAATGGGAAGCAGGATAATTCTCATTGCCCCATACTGGGCTCATCGGGCTTGGTTTCCTTTCCTCTGGCCTCATCTTCAGGAGGAACCTGGGATTCTGGACCCAGTTCCAGACCTTCTGGCTCGTATGTCGGGAACACTCCACCCCTCCCTCCAAACCCTCAAGTTGAAAGCATGGCTGCTCCAGTTCCCAACTTAGTCAGGTTTCACACTTTTACACCGGCAGTAAGACGTATCTTAGTATCCTCACACAAGTCTTCTACAAGGAAACTATTTGCTAGTAAATGGAGAAGGTTCTCCTATTGAGTGGAAAGAAAAACATTGACCCTTTTTCTGCCACGATCTGCTCTATTCTTGAGTTTCTAACAGACCTTTTTCAACAAGGTTCAGCTGCAGCTACTAAGTCCATTTGGCTGCAATTTCAACTTTCCATATATGTGATGTGACTCCTGACTTGATGTCACACACATTGTGTAATGCATTCTTAAAAGGTACTTGCTTATTAAGACCTCCCATTAAAGAACCTATCTGACCTGATTCCCCCATTTGAACTCTCATCTACATGTGACCTTAAATTCCTGTCATGGAAAACAATTTTATTAGTTGCCATTACTTTTGCGAGGAGAGTTTGAGTTGCAAGCCTTGTCACTCAAACCTCCTTATCTGATCTTCTATAAGGATAGAGTATCTCTTTGAACTAATCCATCTTTCTTTCTTACCATTTTGTTCGCAAAATAACCCTAAATCAGTCTATTGAGCTCCCAGTGTTTTTCCCTAATCATGGTAACAAGGCAGGATACAAACTCTATCAATTAGATGTGCATAGACAGCTTTGGTTTTATTTGCATAGAACCAAAGAATTTAGAAAGTCTGATTAATTTGTTTCCTTTTCAGAAGCCAAAAAAGGCATGCCAGTTACTAGTGTCACTTTCCAATTGGATTTCAAGTTGCATTACCTTTATCTACACTTCTAACAGACAATTGCCATTCAAAGTACAAGGGCCATGGCAACATCTGTTTATCTTGCTAGACTATCAATAGACAGTATTTGTGTCACTGCTACATGGGCAAGACCCCATACTTTTATCACTCATTACAAAGTGGATTTGGCCTCCAGGGACAGGGCCTCCTTTGGTTCCACTGTGCTGAAAAGTGTACTCCCATGATCCACCCAGGAAATATGGTGCTAGGGACGCTGCCCCAACCAGTAAGAATGAAGGCGAGATAGGACAACATAACATAAAGAAGTTATATACTCACCATAACATTCCATGTTTGTTGTCCATCTCGCCCTTCATTCTTTTGCCCATCCCAAGGCTTCTGGAGGACTTCGAGGAATTTCCTTCTTAGGCAAGGAGTTTCTCAACTTTCTTATCTGCATATCTTATGATATATGACAAATGTAGTAGACACATTGCTATGGTTAGCAGCAAACAAGATCTGGGGAATTACACCACTGCATCATGGGATAGGTATTCAGCCACGACCCAAGTGAAAGACTTCGAACTATACTATACGGCAAAGTCTGAGCTGAGGATCGGCTCCAGACCCAACCAGTAAGAATGAAGGGTGAGATGAACAAAAAACATGGAACATTATGGTGAGTACATAACTTCTTTTTTTGGGAGTATGAGTTGGCAGATTTTAAAAAATCCCATTCAGAGTAGACTTTTAGAAGTATTGTGTGAGCAAATGGCCATAAACAAATAAATGATTATTTTGAGCTGAGGGACAGGATCTGAATTGCCTAGACATAGTAAGGCCTTGTTACGTTTAATTCTGCTGGCATTGTCTAGAAAGTGGAACTCAGTCAAAAAAGAT